>NC_052629.1:24000000-24005000 GCF_016161935.1 Mauremys reevesii | reverse complement strand
TCTCAAGGGTGAGAAAGACAGTGTGAAGGCTGTTTTTGTATCTAATTCAAGAAGCAAATATCAGATTTTAGCCCCTTGGGGTGTTTTGTTATATTTGAATCTAGTTAAGAAGAATGATAGTCGGGACACACTTTGGGTGAGATCCTGGCTCTCCTCTAGCCCCACCCCATTTTCCCTGTTTTGTGCTGCTACTGAAAGGAAGACAGAAGGCTGTTTTAACTGGCCAGTTTGTAGATTTTTCCAGTGAAGGGGAATACCTAGGTAATGCAGAGATGACCTTTTCCTTTCCTGGAATGGGGTGTAAATAGGCAAAATGGGCACTGCTGCTTTTCTACAATCCCCCCAGATAGAATGAATTTTTGAGGGGCAGTATGACTTTGAGCAGCCTCAGGGCTGCTCCAACTTAACATGAGAACATGATTAACCTCCAGCCAGCCCCAATGTTGGTTAAGTGGGTATAAAGTTGGAGTAAAGCCACCTATGTCTGCACTCCCTGAGCAACTATGCTGCAGTTGTGAATTCAACCCTTAATACTCTGTTGTAGAAGAACACTAGAGTAAAACGCAATGAAAATGGATAAATTTCAAAAGAGAGAGATGGCTAATGCAGGCTCTGGAATTGTGTTACAACAAGTGAACTAGTTCTGAAACCCATTTTTGCATATTTTTGTCCAGTTGCCATCTACAAGCCCCACAGCTAGGCTAATATGTCACTTGTTGCCAGTTTCTGAAAAACAATGATCTGGTCATTCAACTTCAAGAGCTGAACTTTCCTTCTCTACTTGCTTAATTATTAAAAAAACAACAACAATAAGAGCCATCCGATGGTTCTTACAAATGCTGAAGAACTGATAGCAGATGTTCGAAGTGACAGTATTAGCTACTGAAACAGCCCTGGACGCAGTTCAGACCCTGAATCTCCAGGATAAACTCCTGATACTGAATCAGAGAGAGAGGAATTAGAAGACTTTCTATAACAGGCAAAAAAAAGTACGCTTTGCAGTCTAGGGAAGATAACATTTTAAAAAAACAATTAGCGAAAAATAGTGATGCTGATGATATGTCTGAAAGAACACTTATGCCTGGTGGCACTCTTTTAACCCCTACCCTCTGCCAAAATCATTGTCTGCTGAAGGGAACTTAGTAAGCTTCGACATTAGATATGTGTAAGGCTGTTAGCTATGATCATAATAACAGTGAGCTGTGACAAGCCTAAAACCCAAACTGGCATATCTAAATTCAAGCACCATAGAACTAATACATCTACCACAAAGTGCAATTGATTGCCAATCTAATAAAACCAGCAATGATACTATTGAACACGACATGCTGCTTTGAAACTTCTGCCGCTAAATGATGTGATAGCTGAACACATAGTGCTGAAGAACTTGTTGGAGTAAGAAGTAAAACCTATTCTTTGCTTATCTTCAAACTTAGATGAACCACTAAGTGTATGTCTACAGTGCAATTAGACACCCACTGCTGGCTGGCCTGTGCCAGCTGACTTGGGCTTGTGGGGCTGTTTAATTGTGGTGTAGACGTTTGAGCTTAGGTTGCAGCTGAGCTCTGGGACCCTCCCACCTTGCAGGGTCCTAAAGCCTGGGCTCCATCTCGAACATCAACAGTGCCATTAAACATCCCCTTAGCATGAGTCCTGCAGGACTGAGTGAGCTGGCATAGGCCAGCTAGGGGCTTTTAATTGCAGGGTCAACATACCCTAAGTCTCCACTCCCTAATCCTTAGTTCTGAAGGAGATAAAGAAACAGTGATTTCAAGGTTCCATTTCCAAATATCCATGTCTTAATTTAGCACTTAGACATTTAAAAGGGCACTGAATATTATGCCCAAATACTCATGTTAGGTGCCTACATTCAGTTTGAGTTCATACATGTGCGATAAGCATCCAAATTTAGCCACCAAAGTTGGAAAATTGGCTTCCCTGGGCTGATGGTCTCTGACATTTAAAGTGCTCTGGGGAATAATTACTAGCATTATAAGGTCTTTTACTTCTGTGAGTGTATGCTGTCTAGAACAATGGGGCCCTGATCTCTGAGCTGGGCTTTGAGTCCCAAAAATACAAATAATAATATTCCAGTGAGTTACTGTGTCTGTCATTCTGCCCTAAAAGAAGGGAATCCATTTCACCTCAAAATCAAACCTGGCTGCCTAGCTGATACAATAGCAGTCATCAGATACAGTGGTGAACTTAGGAAGTTTTGTGCATTGTGATACTTTCTGCCACTTCCAGTGCTATTCCTCATTAGAGCAATAGGGAATTGCTCCCAGACCACTTGAATCTGTCAGAAAGGAAGAAAATATTTTAAAATGTGCTATGTACAGCTGCTGAAACATCTGTGCTGAACATGATGACACAAGCTGTAATCATGGCAGTTGGGGAGGGGATACAATGAAGAGAGGTTAAAGAACAGGCTAAATTAACTCCTTGGACTGTGTGTCTCCAACAGTGGTAAAGTGTTCTGGAGTTTAAGACTTCAATATCTGCCGTACTGAAGTTCTTGAAGGCCGCTGGCACAGCCTTAAAGTTAGTGAGGCCAGTGTAGAGTCATAGATTCTAAGACCAGAAGGGACTGCTGTGATCATGTAGTGACCTGCATAACACTGGCCATAGAACTTACCTGAAATAATTCCTGTTTGAACTAGAGCATCTCTTTTAGAAAAACATCTAATCTTGATTTTAAAATTGCCAAGGCCAGACTACCATGGCCTCTCCCAGCTGGCCAACATTGGTAGGGCGCCTACAGAGGCCCTACAGGATCTTAAAGCTGCCCTTCAAAAACAGAATCCTTGAGGTAATATTACAGTATTGTCCTTCTGGAGCTACCCCTGTGAGTGGAAAGCGATTGTATTTTGCGCCTCCGTGTGCTCATGGGGAGAAGCGGCACATGTTTTACTCTGCTTTTCTGCCCATATGGTCTTAGTCTGCGGTCTCTGCACAGGCAAAATTCTCAAAGTCTTGAATAGGGTGACCAGATAGCAAATGTGAAAAATTGGGACAGGGGTGGAGGGTAATAGGAGCCTATATAAGAAAAAGACCCAAAAATCGGAACTGTCCCTATAAAATCGGGACATCTGGTCACCCTAAACTTGAATGAGGCCAATCCTATTAACCCAGTTCTGCAACTCTTAGTCACTTGAGTAAGGACTACTCAGGGAAGTAAGAGTCTGTAGGCTTAGGCCTTTGAATGAGACCTTTACCTAGCAAACATGGAAGAGGTTTCTTTGTTTTCATTTAACAAATGAACTCCCACAACATGTTTTTAAAATGTTGATCAATGGGTGGGTTTTCCCCAAGTCCTAACTGCTCACGTAAGAATTTCTGGAAATGTTGATGTGGGGAATAAAACTTTACTCTGTCCTGGAGCTCTACGGGGGGGAGACTGCTTTGGGTTGAGGAACTGTATAAGAACCTGAACAGAATAGAATAGAAATCTCCCTTAATCAAAACAACATTATGCCAAGAACCCTTTCTAGGGAAGGGATATTTACACAGCAGCACAGCCCTACTTAAAAATAGAACAGACTTGTCGTGTAAGTAACAAAAATACATAACAGCATACTCCTGCAATTTGAGCTTTTGAAGGATGTCTGTCATATGCCTAGTCTTATTTTACGCCCCTTCCCTTTTTAAAAAGAGGAACAATGCCATCTTCCCGAAAGGAAATAGGCAATAAAAACTCCAGCAGGATTTCCTATTAATAATTTTTCCCATTCATATCCTAAGGGGGGAAGGAAAACCCCCCAGCTTTAGCAACTTAAACAGTGCTTATTAAATTGATATTTTTACATGCCTGGTTTTCCCTAAATGTGGTATATACTTTTACTGCTCAATTAAGTCTTTTTATTTTTCCAAATGTCCTTTATAAAATTGGTTGAATTCCGTGTGAGATGATGTAAAGCATCTGATGACAAAATATCAAATATATTTATAAAACACCCTCTTGAGTTTTTTATCTTGCTCTTACATTTTTAATTAATAGATTTTTTGTTGTTGTTTTACAAATGTTGTGTTTTATTGCTGGCATGATCTCACTGCTTTACAGTATCGATAAATGAAGGCACACCTGCACTATAAAATCCACTTTATATGAAGCAGGCCATTCATGTTTTTATAGCCCATTTTTCACCCATTGTTCTTGGGTCGTGTCATAGGTGTGTTGTAATGCATTGTGGAGGTGAACAGCTTGAAGATCAGTTTAACAAAATAGTCTGATTTTGCCAACTTTAATGCCAGAATCTGGACTGAAAAATGTAGAACTAATATCCCAATAGACATACTATATGATGTCACTTCCCTGAAAATGTCCAAGACAAACATCTATTTCCAGATCACTTGCACTTATAACATGAATTCTACCCCCTTTTATCCCCCAAATTATTATTCCTGTGTTTTCTAACAATTTTAATGTTAACTTGGTTAATGTCTGAACTTTTCTGACTTTTTGTAACACTTGTAGGTTTTATGATGTTGCTTCATATAGTATAACAAGGTTCATTCCAAATCTAATAATGTTTTTTGAGTCTGCAAACCTGTGAGCAATTTTTAAAAAGCTTTTGAAAATAATATAAGATGAAGTCTGTTAAATATACACTCTATACACATGCGTATGCACACACTAGTTTGACACTGACTCCTGTTACCTTACTTAATTAGAAAAATCTACTGAATTTAATAAAATACTTCTGGCTCAAAGGCTTTTTGAACTAGAAAAATATAGAACAAAATTATTTTTCTTTATTTCATGTGAATCTAGTGCTCATAAAGATGAAGGACTATGAGCAGTAGTTGGAGCCAAGCATAGTGTGAGAAGACACTTCATCATATAGCTTTGCTCGTGCACCTTAATCCTGATCTTCAGCATCCCTGCTTACAAAGTCTTCAGCTTCTTTTGAGAGGAAATTGTCAGTTGAAGTCAAGTGAGTGGTATATTGTGACAGAGGCACAAAAGTGTTCACTAGAAATGTGGAATAGCCTACCAAATT
>NC_052629.1:23940000-23995000 GCF_016161935.1 Mauremys reevesii | reverse complement strand
ACACACTATGTGCATGTAGATACTCATAAAGCATTTCATCTCTCAGGTAGTGAACAAAGTTTTCACACTGCAAAAATTTGACTACATATTTCCTGGAAAAAATCTGTTTGATTTGTACCACAGGCTGCAATATGAAAAAAAATCACCTTGAAGGGAGAACCTCGAAAGCTGCGGATTTACATTTTTCCTGCTCTTCTGCTATTAGTCTTTCTATCATTTTCTTTTCCATTATGTTCCATTATGTGCCTCTAATGCTGGGCTGAAGAATCAGGAACTCACCTTCCTTCTGCATGTCAGTAGCCAAAGTCTGCTGCAATAAAAGATTTCCTGAATAGCTTTCTAATGTGTAAAGAATATAATGCAAGAAATAGTTACAAAAGCCTCTAAATATACTTCAGAATAAATGAACATATGTTCTGAAAGATTATTTGAGGAGGAGTTTTTATTTTTTTACCAAAAGAATAGAGTGGGTAGTGTAAAACATATTCACTTAGTATACCTATCTAAAGACATGACAAATAGCACTACTGACATTTGCAAAAGCAGATGTTTATGATGTGAATAATGGATGGAAAACATAGTTTATTTCTTTTTAATGAAGTACAATATAGTTTTATCCAGGAAACTTAAGCACTTAGGTTCAGGCCACTATGTATATATGAAAGAGACTGTTCTTAGCATGTGTAATTTAAGTCCTATGACACTTCTTAAAGTATGCAAAATAATAAATAACTTATTAAAACATGTTCAATGTAATAATGGGTTGTTTCAAGAATTGTTGTAAAAGAGATTAGAAAAAGGGGGAAAGCAGCCTTTAGGGGAAAATAACATGAATATCCAGCAGTACAGTTGTTTAATGATTCTATATTTTTAAAATGTGCCTGTACTCCATTCACAGTCATTTAAGTACTTAAATAAGCACAATAAATGTAAACAATTTACTGTTTTACAAACAGAAAATTGGGCAGAAAAGTAATTTTGAATAGCAACTTGGCTTACAATACCCAGTGATTTGGTGCCCTGTAAAATGCATTTGACACTGCTGTTCATTAAGCTAGTGCTATTGAGCCTTCTTCACATTCATTAGTGATTAATTCGGACAGATATTTAACTTAATAAGGTAAGCAAATAAACAAAAAATCACTTTCTGTGCCTTAAGGTTTTTAGACCTCTAATTGGTTTTGTGCACTAATTATGAAGATTAACACCTTACACTTTTCTCACTCCTTACACTTAGAAATTCCAACTGGGAAAAAAGCACACAACCTTGTGGGAATCCTTTAAGGATAAAGGGTTAAGGGTTTGCCTTTTACAAGGAAGATTTTTACCAAAAAAGAACAATTCCAGGTTAATGCAGACACAAATGTAGCACAATGAGGAGGAGATCTAAATCTGTGCAACTTTCTAAGTAGTGACGCTGATCATTTTTGCAATACATGTGAATGAGCACTTCTCCAGAGGACACTGCATGTATATAATACATATAAATAAATGACTACAAGCTCTTTGAGGCAGGGACCATGGTTTATTATACATATTCTAAAGTTCCATGTGATTCTACAGCTATATGATTTATATAATTTGATGTACTACTTACTGCAGCATTTGCTGAGGTTAATCGCTAATACTTAAAAAGTTTCTGTTAACTCTGCGTCCCATAGAATTAGTAATACTTTGTATTAGTGCCAAATCACTGTGAGTTTCTTTTGCTATTTATTGCAGTTACATTATTCATGAGGTTGTCTTTCTTCATGTGGATGTAATCTGCATTTCCATAGCAATTTAGTATTAGTGTATGCCTACCTGTTACATAGTTGTATGGTGCAGGAAACACTTTCTGATAAGTGGTAACAATTAGAGTCTGACTCTAATGGGAAAAATATCCTACGCAGCTCCGTATCTCAACTTTAAATGCCTTATTTTCGTAGCAAGTGCACATAGGGTTACATAGGATGAAATATTGTCATTTTGGAATCTGTACATTAGTTCAAAATACTTGGCATGCCTTTCTACATTTGACATGTAAATGTCAGTTTGTCACTATTACAACTTTATATCCCCACTGAAAGTACTGTACAAAGTGCTGATTCAGTTTCCCTCCTGTAAAATATATCCTTGGAAGCCAATTGTCTTTTAATATGTGCCAAACTGAAGTACACTTCATATTACCTCTTAACAAATAAAGACCATGCAGTGAATGTACATGCTTAAAATAGCTGTAAAAGGGGTCATAATTTAAGTTTGCTTGAGTATGAGTTAGGAGAGTCATTAAAACTCATTTTAGCCAAGTCTGCAGCACAAGTTGTTTCTATTAATGGTTTCTGGACCACTGAATAGAATATTTACTATGCAGTATTCTAAAATAATTAGTGGACCTGAGATAGCTAATTGCTACTTGTTCTTTCTATGAGAAGTCTTGAGGATCTACCTGGACTGTAGTTTAACCTGATGTCACTGTTCAATAGTTTTTTGTTTTGTTTTGTTTTTGCATTAGGGGATTTTTAAACTCCTTTTTCTTTAATTCTTTTCTTTCTTTAATGGGTGAGTGGATAAATTCAGTGGTGGATTTTTGTGACACTAAAGCAGCAGATAAGTCTATGATGCACTCTAGCTATGTGGTTTAAAAATCCCTTACCATATGTTTTCTCACTGGAATGCCTCGTCTTGCAAAATTACAGGAACCGAAGCTTAAAAACACAATTAGGTAGTTTTAAAATGAAGTATTAAAGAAATACCACATATTTTCAGATATGCCTGCAATAGTTTTTATTCCCCTTTCTTTTCCCTTTCTTTTGTGTTGTTCTTTGAGTTGTTCAAGAAGCTACACTGTATTTGATTGTTGTACTAATCATGCTTCACATTTTTCTAATTAGGTTATATAGGTTGTGGTTAAATTATAAATGAAAGACTGAACTACTAGAATACTTGTCATAACAGCATCTTTTATGTTACAGAAAATATGAGGGGAGAATGCGGGAGGGAGGGGGTGAATCAAAAAGGTATTATGTGATGAAAGCTCTCCTTGCTAATTTTATGCTGCTTATGTTATCTGTATAGACAAGTAATACAATTTGAAGTGTTTTTCTAAAGTATTCTGAAAACTACAGCACATCTGTCCACTGAGAAAAATGCAAGAAAACTGAATACATAATGCATAGATATGCATATCATAGTACAAACTCTGTTGCACACATGGACACACGTTCTCTCTTGTGTCTTAGGTTTATTTCCCTATTGTTATAAACCAACTTTAACTATTTTCTCATGATGTACATGAAAACAATTAATATTTAAAAATCCAAGATAATAACTTCCTTTATTTTCCACAATACTATACATATAGTATAAAAATTGAGTAGCTGCATGGATATAGTATCCATTTTTGTTTTCCCATGACACTTATTTTAAATATTTTTTTGTGAAAAAGACTTTATGGATGGCTAGAATTAAACTGAGTTCTATTTGAATCTGGAGATTCATATTCTAAAAGTATAATTTATACTCACTAATTGAGCAAATATTTAGTTTATATGCTATAGCATTTTAAGCTGGTTATTTAAAAACTACTAGTAATAGTATAGTTTAAAAGCATGATTTTTCTATGTTAAATCTATAGCTGTATTTAACTGTATTGTTAATAGTATTTTGATAAACTTTTGGAACAAAGAGTGGGAGGGGTGGGGTGGTAGCTGGGGACGTGAAATGGATTATCACCTTGCTTTAAGTCACACATTCAGCTTTTTTTCTAAAGCAAGACATGATTTTAGAGTAGTGCTACTCCTCAGTTGTTCAAGTGCACTAAATACAAAGCAAACTGTGTATGATTCAGTTTAGCTTATATACTTCATTTGTAGATAAGTGGGTCCCTAAACATATGAAGGGATATTTCATGTAAAACTTGAAGCAATGCTAAGGCCTTAATTGACTTATATTCAGCAGTGAATTGACAAACTTGGTGACAAAAAGGGGCACTGAACATTCACAAACAACTAATGTTTTCTGCATAGATGCCTGTGAGCTGTGCTTTTTTGCACCCCGGTAACAAGCCTCAAGGATTCTGTTATTTTGGGCTTTATTGGATGAACTGTCAATGCTTTGTGGGATAACAAATCTTCTTTTATAGCACTTGGTGGAGTTTGGTTAGGGGCTACCTTTAAGCAACATGAACTTGGCCATGCTGTGTGTCTTACACTAATACCGTCACTACTGTAAAGAATCAGGGTACTTGAGAAACAGCCTGAAGCCATACAGCTGATTATTTCACCAAATTTGCATCTTTTCAACAGTAATGGGGATGGCTTTCACAAATGCTCCCAGGCTCTAAATAGATGTTAAGTGGTTGTTTCTAGTTCCTTCCCTCTCTTTTTCCCCTGAGAGCCACTTCCCTTCCCACCCACTCTGCTATCCTTGTGCTTAGCCCTCTGGCAGCTGTGCACTGCTCCTGGCGTTTGGCAAACCCTACAGAAGGGGTTATATTGAGTAAGTTGGCCAATTGATACAGTCCTCACTTGGGACCGCCTATAATGCCTGCATACACAAGATAGTCAGTTATTCTTTCTTCTGGGGAGAAAAATAAATGGCCTCCAGGAAATGTGAGTGATCTCAGGTGTCCTTTGACTTCTACTTAGTTATATGGCCTATGTTGTGTGGATGAGATGTGTGTTTCCTACTGAGGCAGTTAACATAGTTGGGTTCTTCAGCAAGGAAATCTGTGGAGTATGCATGAAAGACAAGAAAGTGAAGTAGGGCTTGAAAAGAGATGGTGTGGATAGAGAGCAATTGAATGGCTATGTATTCTCCTGTGTGCGATAGAATGTCACTGCCTGTGGGGGAGGGGGGAAAGGAATGAGAATGTATTTACAAGGGGTTCTGGCTCTTTTTGCAGGATAAATGAGGACTGATGACATTGTCTTCCTCCATCTCCAGATCTCCCCAGATACACCAACCAACTCAGGGATTTATTTTAAAAAAAATTAGTGTTTAAAATAGGGAATAAATATAGATTTAAAATAGGGATTTGATTTTTTTTTAAATATGTGTGTGTGTGTGTGTGTGACATCATCTGGAAGGAGGGTCCCAACTATGAGATCATTTCCTTCTGCTCCAAATCATGACACGACATGTCACTTGATTCTGTTTTGTCCCTCAGCAGCAGCCTCTGTGCATTGTGATGGTGAGTTTCTATGGTTATTCCTCATTACACATAGTTCATGAAGTGTAGGGGAACAACTTTACTGAGACTTTGTGCTACTTTTCTATGGAACTTGTATAAGTTCATTTTGTCAAATATTCTGTAGAATCTAAGGACCAAACCTGTAACTGCTTAAGTTCAAATGAAGTCCCTGACAAATTTCTACCGGCTTCCAGGGGACTACTCACATGAAAACTACACATCTAAGTGTTTGGAGAACCGAGGCCTAACACACAGCACAAGGACCTGCTCCTGCTCCAGATTAAGTCAATGAGAATTTTGCCACTGACTTTAATATGAACAAGGATTGGACCTAGTGTAATGTAGAAAATTACAGATTTTGGTGCTCAATCCAGAAAGCACTCTATGTGCAGCATTTCCCCTGTTTTCCATAGTAGATCTACATGTGGAGCAGGTTCACTGTGGAGAGGCTGGGAGAATGGGCAGTGGTCTATTGGTTAGAAAAGGAGATGTGAGACAGGCAAATGCCAAGTTCTGCCACTGACATTCTTGTAGCTTTTGGGAATCTGAATCTTAAAATAGGTATCATAATTTGGCTCTCATAGGAGTATTGAGGCTTGCTTAATTGATGTGTGCAAAGTGCCTTGAGTTTCTACAAACTGTAGGAATAAATCAGTGCAAATAGCATTAATTATTAATATAACTTGTTGTCTATTAACATTTAAAAACAAAGGGTCTAATGCTGCACTGAAAACACTGGAAGTTTTGCCTGGATAAAGAATGAGGGATCAGGCCCCAAATCAGGACAGCAGACATCACATCTTGTTTTTATTCTAATTCAAACCACGGAACACTTTTAGAGTTGGTCTAGAGCACCTCTCTTCCCCCTCTCCACTGCTTTGTACATTCACAACAGTGGCAGTTTGATAAAATTTAAAACCTCCCCAAAACTACAAGTAAAATATCAATAGTGATGTCTCTTAAAATCCACAGAAGGAAACTCGAGGATTAGACTAAAGCTCTGTTCTTAATTTATCCTGTCGTGCCTAAGTATTTCAGCACATATTACATCTCTGGGAGGATCACCCACTGTTTGGAGAGCTCTCCTTTACGTAGGCATATTGGGGTGAGGTAAGGACAGAACAAACTCGCAGAACCATTGTATTTAGCTGAGCAGTCTCTATTTTTATGGATTACTAATATAGGAAACCATAGTGACTATTTTGGAGCCATTAAGGTTTAGCTTGTCAGTGCTGACCTTATACCATGTATACATGACATGTCAGTAGATGCCTAGGGATGCTTTCATACATGTTTTATTGAAATGACAGGTCATAGCTTGAATGGTCCCTTGAAATATGTGTTAACTACGTATGCTCAACAATCTGTTCCATCTTGTATTTAGTTATAACACTCTGAGTAAGTTTCCCAGACCCAAAGAAGAGCTCTATGTAAGTTGATCCAATAAGAGAGAGAGAGAGAGACAGGTGGGTTAGGTACTAATATCCTGGGACTGACACACCTACAACAACACTGCATATAGGCCATAGCTTCTGATTGCTGTACAGATGCATGACTATATGCTAGAAATACAAATGAAATGCCTCTTGAGAAAAGATGTACCTCTAAATGTATAATGGATACCTTTCTAAATAGTAGAACTCATTTATTTATAATATTTAGGTAACTATATCAGATAGTAGACTATTGGGGTCAAATTCCTCCTTGTAACTGTAAACTCTGTCGAAACTGGTTACGTTTATATGAGGGATGAATTTTACTAGCAGTTCACAAAACATTAGTTTAAAAAAGTCAGTTTCAGATATAGAGTGCAAAAGGTATCATACTCCATGATTTTCCTTTTGAAAATTTTCTTTACATTTGTATATAAATTGATCTCTTCTCCCAGGCTCAAAGTTTTGATTTTTTTGCCAAGTTTCAGACCAGAGAAAACTTTACAACTAAATCATAATGCCTTGAAAATAAAGTTTGAAAGTGGAAATGCCAAGACATCTGCACAGGATCTGATCTCACAAACCTTTCATATCTAAAAGTCCCACTAACTGAGAATTTGGGATGCACAAGGAATACAGATTTGGGCAGTGAGTGACTTTTTTTTAAAGCAATTACTCCATGAAAAGTAAATTAATTTTAACTTTCAGGGTATGAAACTGTTGTAAATAACCCAAATCAGTCACATTGTGTCTGTGATTAAAGAATTGATATGTTTCTACATGTTAAAAGATATAAATTTGTAAGGCTGTGGCAGAAATCGTCAACCACAACATTTTATGTTATTTTTTAACTTGTACAATTCTATAGATATGAATGATTCCTTACAAAACACAGATGGAGCCCAAGCTCCAAGGAGTCCAATCCTGCAAATATTTACTACCTGGCACATTGCTTATTAGCTTGGGTTGACTCATTGAATTGAACGAAAGTACTCATTCTGGTTAGCCCTATAGTCAGTAATATATGTTTGCCAGTTTAAGTCCCAAGTTAAAACCAGAACAAATGGAGGACATGGAAAATGCAAGGAAGGGCTGTAGGCTGGATAAGAGTGAAGATAATACAATTATGCAGTTGCTTAGGAGCCTGATCCAAATCCCAGTGAAATCACTGGAAGGACTTTGGATCAGAATTGATGTAAGTAATGAACACATTTGGAGGGTTCCAAAGAGTATTTTGGGTGTGTTTCAGGGGGACAGGGTGCTTGTTTTATTTTTGCTAAAGATACAGTTTTGAAGCTTCTTTAAGGAAGTGGCTATATATTATATTCCATTTCTTGCTGTTTATAAAATAGAAACATTTATAGTGTTGCCTTTTAGTAGCTGAAATGAATTGAAGATATGAAAATAATAATTTTAAAGTAAAGCAAATCGCAAATTTTGAATGAACTTGGAAAGTACTGTTTCTTTTAATTTACTAGATCTTTCCAAAATGTACTTGTCTAACACATTTTATTTCATTTTTTAAAATATCAATATGAAACACTGCTTCCGAATGATCAGAGACATTTTATTCATGAACTTGGATTCTGATTGCATGACATTTATTGATACATAAGATATTAGGTAAGTAGTTGGGAAGTACCTTTTGCCTTTTTACAAGGATAAGTCTCCTCCTTCAGTTTTCCAACTTGCAAACAACTATCCTGGGAACATTCCTCAGTTGAACCACACATGCAATCAGTTTGAATGAAGTAATGGCTTCATCTCTGCAAGACAAATCACAACAATTTACAACTCCTGGACAACTCCTTATCGGTGGATCTCTTACCAATTTCTTTTGCCTGTAACAGAGCAGAATATTTTTGCTATACATAACAAAAACCCTGCTGAAGAACAAGAACAAAATTGATCATCAGTGTAATCTGAAATTTTCTGTATCAAAATGTAATATATGTCTGTGTTAGCCAAATAAAGTATGTCCATCAAATATCTTGCATTTACCCAGGGCATGGTGAATAATGCAAATAATTATTCACAAATACTGTAGTTATTGAAATTCATAAATGAATTTCAGTTCAACCATATTTGTGCTAGAAAAGGTTAAGCTTTAGCAGGAAGTTTAAAATTGCCTCACATCCTTCAGGTCACTCTGGAGCAGGGGTTGAAAGTAAGTTAAAGGACTTACTGGTACGCTGGAGAATTGAGCAGGGGGAGGGGCCTCAACCAGAAGGGGTGGGGCCTCAACTTAAAGAGGCGGTCCTTTAAATCCCTGGGCCCTTTAAATCACCACTGGAGCTACCAGTTGCAGAGGCAGCTGGGAGCCCCGGTGCTCAGGGACGATTTAAAGGGCCCAGGGCTCCGGCTACCGCTCAGGTCCCTTTAAATCACCACTGGAGCCCCCGGCCGCCACCGCTACCCTGGGGCTCCAGCAGTGGGTACTGGCTTACTTTCACCTCTGCTCTGCAGTATCACAGTTTTTCTGGAGAATCTGTCTTTTACTTACACACACCAGTTTCAGAGAAAACAAGAAGACTACTTTACATTGGCATTACTACTGTGTTACTCTATAAATGCTTTGTTGCTAGTTAACTAAGTTATCCTAAAATCTGCCTCAATCATCACTGAAAAATACGACATCATATGACAAGTGGAAGGCTCAGAATGCTGACAAATCCAAGAAAAGAGTACAAATGTTTGATGAAAGTGATGTTGACTGCAGGAAAGAGAAAGGTAAAATATAAATGGCTGATGTGGAGCTTGTCTGCAACATGTAAATTCTCAGTCAGCCTTAAAATTATTGGGGAATGCTGAGGAGTTCTGGAAAAGGTTCAAATAGAATTTGAACTGTATATGAAAAAAACGGGCTCGTAAAATGGGAGATGAGCAAAAAAATGTACTGTTTTTGATGGGGCATGATGTGCAGGATGTATGCAATGCATTTCAAACTGATGATCAGGAGGAGGAAGGGGGAAAGAGTTTTGAAGGAGTAATGAAAAGGTCTGAGAATCATTGTCATCAGCTCTTACATAGGCATGTGCGGGGGTTGGGAAGTTAGCAGGAAGCTTTTTCTCTTTGCATAGCTGATCCAGTGGGCCAATCAATATGTGCCATGGAAACTCAGAATGATAGCTTTGGCAGCAGCCTGAATCAGATGTCAATGAGCTAACTGCATGACAGGAAGATATGCTCATGGGAGAAGGATGTCTCCTAGTGACATTCCAATATACCATTTTGGGAGGATGCAGAAACTGTTATACATGGCACCTGGAATGTTCCAGAAGCCTTGGGGGAGACTAGAAGTTTCTGCAAAACATGGCATGGCATGGCATCGCTTATAGACCGGATGAGCCAACAGCCTGAGGGGGCAGGCTCATTGACCTCAAGGAATTGAACAAAAATATTAAAAGAGGCCATTCCACTTGCTCACAAGTACTAAAATATTTGCTGAGACTGTAGAAACTAAATCCTTAAGCATATTGGATACATCAGCAAGGTTTTGGCAGATTCTTATGAAGACAGGGAAGCTTCAAGATTTGCACTTCCTATACACAGTTTGGCAGCTCTTGTTTCTTCAGTTTGTCTTTTGGAATGTTCTTCACCACAAGCATTTCATTTCACCTCACAATGTTGAAGATAAAAGGTTTCAAGAAGTGAAAATGTACATTGAAGACACAGTAACTTACTTGAAGTACAGAGATGAACAAAGGAAAGAGCCTCTGATACTGCATGAACAAGCTGCAATTCAGAATTGATATGTTTGCCTAGAGAATGCTGGCTACCTGATCATAATGAAATATTTTAGCAGCTTTTCAGAAGAAACTGTAATTAGGAACCACAGCTTACCCTGTGATCAGTTACATTAACAGGGCTGGTGCAACCATTTAGGTAACCTAGACGGTCGCCTAGGGCGCTAGAATTTGGGGGGCAGCATTTTCTTTGCAGCAACCGCGGCGGCTGGATCTTCCGCCACCCCGGTCGCCGCTGGCATTTAGGAGGAAGGAGCTGGGGCAGGGGAGTGCGGGGAGGGCCGCCTGCAGCAAGTAAGGGGAAGGGGGCGACATGCAGGGAAACTCCCCACCCCAGCTCACCCCTGCCCCGCCTCCTCCCCGAGCACGCCGTGCTTCACTTCTGCTTCACTTCTCTCGCCTCCCAGGCTTGCGGCGCCTAAGCTGATTGTTGCCGCAAGCCTGGGAGGCAGAAGAAGTGAAGCAGCTCACCCCTGCCCCGCCTCCTCCCCGAGCATGCTGTCGCTGCTTCGTTTCTCCCCCCTCCCAGGCTTGCGGCACCAGTCAGCTTAGGCGCTGCAAGCCTGGGAGGTGGGAAAAGTGAAGCAGCCACGGCGTGCTCAGGGAGGAGGCAGAGTGGGGTGAGCTGGGGCGGCGGTGCCTCAGGGCGGAGGGTGGGGGGTGGGAGCTGCCACAGGGGGGGCACCTCAGGGCGTGGGCTCGGGGACAGGGGAGGGCGCAAGGTGGAAGTTTCGCTTAGGGCCCGAAACATCCTTGCACCGGCCCTGTACATTAAGGCCATGTTTACATGACATGGTATTTTGAGATCTGTAGTAGCAAAAATTGACTACAATTCAAGAATTCAAGAAAATCTTGGATTTTGCTAAAATGTATTAATTTCAGCTGTAAGACATCTAGCTGTAGTTATGGACATGCAAATAGATTAGCAGAATGTGGGTACCATACCTCAGAAAAATTGTTTTTTAAAAAAAGTCTGATGTCATGGAAGTGCCATATTAGGCATGACTTATCCATGGAGAAACACTGCTCTAATGTGGAAAATTGCCAGTAGAACTTGTCTAGAACAAACTTCTACATGTACTCAGTTAGGAGATATGGTCAAGAGATTAGACAAGTCAAAGCAGATGCAAAAATTATTACAGAGGTACAACACACATTAAAGCAAAGACTCTATAAGAATTTGGCACAATAGTCACTGGCCATAAGAAGCTACAGTGATATAAGAAATGTCCCCTCATTTATGTTCAGTGATCAGAAAATGTGGAAATATTTTACAGCGGAATCATAAACATCTGCAGCAGTACCTGACAATGTGATTGAGAGAGAAAATGAGCAGCTATATGGGGAAGAGTGAAGTAAGGAGCAGATGCACCAAAAGAACAAAAAAATCCACAGAATGATCCTGTTTTACACAATGTGAAGTAGATCAAATGATACAGACTTAGAAATGCTAAAGACTTTTGTTGCTTTACAGTAGCTCAAGAAGACTGATGAAACATCCAAAAATACAGACTCAGAACCTCCTTCCGCTCTCCTCCTTTTCCCCATGTGGTTCCTGTAACAGCCAGTTGGAATTGGAGCCTCTGTGGTCAAGGGAGCAGAGTCTGCTACTGAGATGCTCTCACTACTAGAATAACTCACCTGGGAAGGGATGGGAAGTAGGTAAAGCCATGACTTGGCCACCCCATCAGTAAGCAGATTGACTGGTGACAAGGAAAAGAGAAAAAGTACTATACTCTTTATAGGGGTGGTGTACGTTTTGCTCTTGTACCCCCAGCAAAACTGGGTTGCTCTGAGGCATTTTGCGTCTCTCAGGCAGACTGTCCCCAGTGCTCCCCTGGGATGCAATGGCCTTTCTATGGGTGGTGGCTAAATACCAAATTCTCTGATTGTATTGGAATTTGTTCAGCCATGTGATTATAACACTGAAAGGAGAGGTGTGATGTAAAGGGTTAAGTTTTGGCAGGAAGTTTAAAGTTCCCACACAGTCTGCATGTCATTCTAAAGCATCACACTTCTTCCTGTCAGTCACTCACAAAACAGCAGGCTTGATTACAGCAGCTCCAATACTGTGATAACTTTATAAATTATTTCTTGTTAGTTAAATCTTGTCTTAAAATTGACCTTAGCTGCTATCATTGAATTACCTCAATATTTGTGAGCAGACCTGGGGGAATGAAGAAAATTGTATTTTACATTTTGCCTTAAATTATTTGACAAATTTTGAAAAAAAATAATAATTTCACAATTTGTGAAATATTTGGCCTTCTCTACTATATGTATTTATGTATTTAATTGTATAGGACAAATCATTTTAACTAGATCTCTCTCTCTCTCACATACACACAACTTGAATTTATAATCAAGTACTTATCAAACATCTCCATTCTCTGAGTTTATTGCTTGTACATAGGGATGTGATTACAGATGCACAAAGTGATTGTAAACTGTATTCTATCTTTTGACTGTTTTTATTTCTCTGGTAACCCCATTATTTTTGTCCATACTCAGAGCTCTGACCTGTGCTACACGGAAAGTTTAGAGATGAAGTCATTTCTGGTTTGAGTTACTGGAGAGACTTTAATTCATCCAGCTGTGCTTGCTCAATAACAATTCCAGCATTCAGCATTGACAACACACCATCAGCAAGAGAAATCAGAAAGAAAAAGCAGGGAGTGTTGAAAGGAACACTTAAATCTGTTCTCATTTGTAGAATTTAACATCATCAAAACATTAAATGTAAATATGATCAGAAGGAATAAGCTAAACTAGTCAGTCAAGATATTTCAGAAAATCTATTTCTTTTTTAGCCAGAATTTTTAATGAAAATTCAGAAAGTACTAACATTTAACATAAAGATTCACCTTGAGGAATAAATTGCGGAATATATTACTCAAAAGGACTTTTCATTATAAAACATATAACTTGTTTCCCTTGTTGAATATGTTTGTAAAGTTACATTTAACCGGTTTTAAAAAAATCCTACAGTACCTATTGGCAAGTATAATCCACAAATTGAGCTCTGCAGAGAACAACTATGCCTCAATCTTAATGCGCTCAGAAGTCAGAGTGAATGTTTCGAGATTTCTGATTGCAGTTGTTCACTTCAAGCAAGTTCTTTACATTGTGGACATGTAATCAGACATGTAAATTGTCATCCACAAAAAATAAGGGGTTATAATATTGGAGGAAAAAGAGAGGCAAAATATAGATCTGACATCTGGTGGTAAAATCCACTTACCAGTACCATACTGAGGAGTACGAAATAGCTATGAATCAGTGCTCATGTTAAGTTTGCTTAGACAACACCATGTAAGAAACAGTTTTATTATCTCCTCCTCCTCAGTCTACTCATTACATTAGAGTACCTTTCACCTGTGTCAGATAAGGATGATGATGAAGATGCAGATTTAAGAATAATAGCGCCAGGAAACATGGAAAGTGTTCAATCTTTTCCCCACAGTAGAATGATATTAGTCAAGTGTGCAAGAATTCTCAAGTTCAGCTCTGAATATTTTGCTTATACTGTGTGTTCAGTGAGAACAGAATCGGAGGACATAGACACTTCAACAACACATTAGTCATTTTGCTATCACTTGGCTCGATCTTGCAAACCGTTACTCACGCAAATAGTTCCTATTAATGCACGTAAGGGTTTACAGGATCAGCCTTATAATATTTTAGAAGTGTGAATAATAAACGTACTGTCTGTGGTTCAGAATAATACTGCTCTCAGGCTGTGCTCCCCTGACTGAAGTCAACGGGAATTATGCAATTTACTTCAATGAGAGCAGCATCAGGCACATTAATTGTACACAAATGACACTTCCCAAAACATACCGGCTGGAAATGACTCAGCTGGCTGTGCAGCATTATTATCAGGGACAATAGAAATCTGTGGGTGTGGAGAATCGACAAATGCTGAGGCTTTAGGGTCTCCCAGCAGATTTTTTTTGTGCAACATAGTATTTGCTCCAGATTCTAATCTTTCTTTTTCTTTTTAAATGACATGTCTAGGTCTTCTGGTTATGAAAATGGCTTCCTAGTTCTCAGAGAATATACTGGTGCTCTACTGTCTTTTCAACCTTGTCCATACTAGGAAATTTACCAGTTGTTGACAATGGTTCTCTGCTATGGGTGCAGCTGAACTGGTGGTAGAACTGAAACATGTTCAGTACCATTTCAGAAACCGTGGTTAAGCTTTGCTCTGAGTAGAAACGACATCACTGAGAACAAATCTGAATATGGGGGTAATTTCAAATATTAATGCTAATATTTTAACTATTTCATTGTTGGTACCTGTGTTGAAAATATCAGCTAATGGTTGTATCATGTACCTGTCGCATCACGTTGTTCCTTTCCTTTGAAAGAATATTGTGTGGGAATAAGCCTGCAAATTAAGAAAAGACAGAGATGAATATTCTATGAGATAATCTTCTGATTCTTCAGATATCTGTGATACTTGCTACTGCCTTTAAAATTAGGGGGAAGGTGTGGTAGATGGTATTGAAACCCTATCTTATGGTTTGTGGGATTTTGCAGTTCTCTGTAAAACTTGGTCTAGCAGCATCACTGACAGAGAATTTCACTTTAATAACCTAATAAATATTTTTGATTGACTCTCCTGTCTTACAATGGCATCTGTTATTAAAATGTGAGTTTGGGGCAGAGTAGCATACCAGGACGTCCTTCAGAAATTCCACTGATTTATTTTTTTCTCATCTGGGGTGGGAGGAGCCCCTGCTGAACAGTAGTTAAGTGTGGCTGTAAAGGAGTATTCTAAGCCAGTTGCAAAAAGAAGCCCTAAATGATTGTTACTGTTGCTTGTTCAGTTGCAATAGTTTGTAGATAAAGACAAACCTAACCCAGCATTTGAGCATTATTGCCGCTTTTAATATATATTGTTCTGCATTTTGCATCTATCCAAAATTTCATATTCATTTGCATATCTACTTTGAAATTGTGATATTGTTTTAATATGCTAAATAGAGATTGTAACAGCCATTTGTTTTAAGTGGTTTTGATTAAATTTTATGTTTTGCATTGGTAAAGCACATGAGTTTTAACTGCCTTAAAACAGTAAAAGAAAATTCTAACAGTCAGAAAAATTAAGAGACTATGACAAGCAGGAAAAATAGTGATTGAGCATGCAAATCACTGTGCTTTTCTTTGAGACAATACATACTCTACTGCCTGCATTTCCCCAAAGATACCACTACAGCCACTCATGGTTGAAATCCCTGCTACCTTTATATAAGGCAATGCGACAAATGATTTAGGGGGAAATAACCTCTAATCAGCATAATTTCATACCACACAGCACAGAATTATTGTCAATTTAATTCTGTCTTCTCGACACAAAACTCTGAAGTGTTTCTTCCAGTTGAAGTTTTGTAGCTGAATAATAAATAAAAGAGGGTACAGTGCAAGTACTGCATAATGTAATTGTACCCTCTTTGTTCTTGTCAATCAGTTTTAACACAAGTTATATAGTCATGGATGTCATCATAAGAGTATTCTTAGTGGATAGTTTGGAGTTTCACTACAATCATCTCATGTGAGAAAGTTCTCTTTAATAGAGAGGTGTATGGCGAAGCTTTCAGGTGCTTTATAAAACTTTGACTTTCCTTCTACTACAAGGAAAAAAGCACAATAACGCATGCATGAATTGCCAATAAATCAAAGGCTTGCTTTTTTTTTAATTCCTATTTTGACATGTACATACATAGCATTTTTAAGAGATAGCTCCAAGGTAGCTTTTCAGTCCTTGATCAGATCATGAATTTAATTAATTCAGTGTCGACATGTCATAGATTTAAACCCTTTAGAATTACATTTTTAATACAGATCTAACATTTAATGTCTTTTTCATTTTTTTTCCTGTGAAATAAAAAAATGCTTTAATACTCTATAAGCAATTTTTTTCTCCTTTATTATCAGGCTGTGGTTCACTCCTAATTGTGGGGCTGGAAATTTATTTTAGTTTCAAATTAAGGAAGCAGACAAGTAATCCAGTGTAAAAAACACTGTTCTAACTTCAAGAAGAAATGAGTGTATGTGTTTAATTTCTCTTTAGGCATACAGCTGTACAGCCACTGTATAATGGAAGGTTTGAGACAAAATGGTCCCCCACCACCTTACCTCCGTGTAATGCAATTTAGCTTCATTAAATTACTGGAGGGCCAGTTACTTAAGCAGAATATTGATTTTCAGTCTGGGCCATGTTTAACATAATTCTGCGTAGGCAACAGCTAATTCTGCATTTGAATCTCACATCCTAATGGCATTACAAGACGCAACTGACCATAGGCAAGCACTCTGCAATCAGGTGTCATAGTCTGTGGCAACCATTCTTAGGTACAGCAGCTCAATTTGCCTTTAACCCTTTCTTGGTGGAGCATATCTCTGCATGCTTCAAAGGACTGCCTTGACAAATGTCTTGTTTCTTCAATGAAGCTGCCGTCTTTTATCTGGGGATGTGTAGCCTGGAGCTAGGTTTTGGTACTGTAAAGTATCTGCAGTGCTATTATATTTTTCTTCAGCAACCTATATCTCTGTCTATATGGCAACAGATCTACTCATAGATAGTGGTAAAGTAGGAATTTCTTTCTGTTCTTTGCAGATTATTTTCCAAACCTACTTATAGTAGTGGGCTTTGTTTTAATTAAAATATAATGAAAATAACCAACTACTCAACAGGAAAGTATACAAGTTTACAAGCCATTGAATAATACTAATTTAAAGTGGTTTCCAATGAATTATACGTTGGTGGTGACTTGGAATTAAAATAGTGAATGTGTGGGGAGAGATACTTGTTATTGCACAAATTAAAGAAGTGGGCATCAAAGACATGTTGTATACTTCTAGGGTTTCATTGAGTACCCTGGTACAAGATGGACTTTCAGAGACTTGCGTTGCAAAACTTCCTTGCCCAGCTGAAACTCTAGTTAAGTCAATTGGTGTCTTGAATATACAGAATAATACAGGACTGGGCTCCAAGTTACAATATGCAATTCTATTTAGCTTTAATTAGACTAAGAACCTCCCATGTAGATCTCTTTGTAGGATCAGGGGCTAAAATGAACCCCTTTTCTAGTAATTCTAAGAGCAACTCTAACTATTCTGAGCAGAGTTTGGCCCACTAAACTGTTGTTTTCAGGAATGCTCATGCAGAACTGAGAGCTGCTTGAGGGCATCTTTAAGTGTAAAATACTAAGGGCCTGAATTTTAAATGGGCTTTAGCCTGGCCTTCCTTTTGTGTGTAGCTTATATCTCACGCAGTCCCCCAAAAAGAAATTGACTTAAAAATTCCTCATCATAGCCTGGATTCTGCATAGACTTAAGCATATGCTTAACTTTATGGACTGGTGGGGTAGTCCCATTGGTTTAAATTACAATGGGAATGCTCACAGTGTGTAGTGTGAAACACATATTTAAACCTTTGCAGGATTGAGGATTGTGACCTATATAATTTACACGTGCCAAAAATAGACCTGAGCTGGAAAATGTAGATTTGAGATTGGATTTTGAGCACAATGGTGTTCAGGATTTGGAGTTTTGGTTTCATTTCATCCCAATAATATACAAATATATCTATTAATAAGAGCAAATCAGAGAAGTGGGAAGGAGAAAGATGGATGGAATTATTGATCATAGGTTTGCAGGTCTGTAGGATTTTTTTTTTCTTTTTTCTAGATTCTTAATTCATCGTGGTTTTAAGAAAAGAAACAAATCCAGGCACTAAAAAAGAATGCAGTGATATAAATCTTTAAAACTGTCACTGGCTGCTCAAGAGTTGGATCATTGAATATGTGCTGTGGAAATGGGTGAGGTTAAATTCTTTGGAGGGGATATATGAAAATTAAACCAAACAAAGGGAACTTCAGTAGGCCTATTCATGAAGGTAAAATAAGATGTAGGAAGGCCTGATTGAAGAGAAAATTAAAATAGATTAGACAGATTTCAAAATAGAATTATCTTCTCTGAGCAAAACCAGGGGCAACAATATGGTTTCCAGAATGAAACAAATAAATGTATATACATGTAAAATCATTCTTAGATCTGCATAGGGAGGGATCCCTCTTCACAAAAGACCTTACCCTCTTTCTGCATGGAATGAGAACTGGTTACCACCATGGCATTGACACCCTCCTCCTCTGAGCCCATGAAGGATGCTCTGCAGATCCCATACTAGGGAAGAGAAAAGAGATGGGCAGATTGAGGACAGCATTGGGAAAGCCAAGGGTAAGAATGGTGATGGTGGGCACATGTCTTCTCTCCAACTGTGGGCATGTTTCCCATAAAGCTGAATTATCTTTTCTGTGCTTCTTGGGTGTGGGTAGAAGGGATAGGGAAGGCACAGTGGGTGGGAGATAGCCATGTCTGGGGAAGGCCCTGGTATCATGATTTTAAAAGAGCCGTGAAGTTTTGCAGATCTTGTTGCTGCTGCTGCTGCTCCAGCTGTCATCATGTGAATTACACACACTTGTGGGACTTTTTCATGTTAACTCATTGGAGTTTTGTATCTTACATGTTCTTTCCATTTTCCCTCTCAGGTGTTAAGTAGTTTGCTATTATTTGAAATGCCTTTGAGGTTTAGCCTGGAAGAAAATATGCAATATGCAAAATCAATTTTTCATTGGGAGTCAATAACTGGCATCAGGTGCATTACTTACCATTCTGTCAAGGATTTGGCATGCCAGTTGATTGATACCTATGTGATTCTCATGGCACTGAACATAATTTGTTCCTTATCACATTTGCACACATAGGCCATAGTCTTTGGTTGTTTACTATATACCCTATATCTTTGCTTTTCATATAAAATGAAGAATGGTGCATAGCATAACTCTCATTTCAGTTCTGTACAGTTATAATTCTTCCCCTAAAATACTAAGGTGTATCATCTAAACTGTACTGGTTAGATAAATAGGAGAAAAGAAAAGGGAGGGATGAGATGCCTAAAGAGGCCTGCGGTATGTGAAAGTGGAAGAAGCGATCAAGTTACATTCTTCCTCTCTGCAAATTAATGGCCATTTTCCTCTATCTTTCCTCACACTGACTAGCACCTTACTATGCCAGTAGTCCCATTGATTTCAGTGGAGCAACTCCCAGAGTAAGGTGCTACTTACTCTATGTAAGGATAGAAGAATCTAGCCCTATATAATTAATACAAATATGTGCATAATTTAAAGCTGCCCCAGGACAGCCTTAAATTACATGATAACCATGCAGACACTGGTCTAGGAAGAAAAACATGGGGAGTCTCTATTAGTGAAATTAATTATATGTAAGATTGTCTTCAATAACCATGTGGGAATGATTAAGTAATCAGTCAAATAAAAGATTTAATAATAAATTCCCCATCAATTATACAAGAACACCCAGTAAAACTTAAGTAAAAATGATTTTAAACACATTTATATTAACATTAGTGGTACTGGAAATATATAATACAAACATAATATCTTGTGGCAAAACATATTCATAATATAAAAATAAACAAACCCCAAATTGTACTTCCTGTGGAGATTGAATGGCTCATGAGACTCGTAATGGCATAAGGAGATTTTAGATTCTAGGTCAACTGTATGAATCCAGCCCAGATCAGTAGTGACTGAAGGTCTGTACTATCTCACTGACATTCAGTAGCTTCTGTAAAATAAGTTAGCAGTGACAGTTCCTAGTATACACACATTTTCAGGTCATAAATGTCTCAAGTGGAAAGACCCAGAACTAGATGGATATGGAAACAACTACAGGAGATCCTTCCAAAATAGGGTAGTGCAAATTGGTGGGGCAGAAGGGAGGGAGAGATGGAGGGATCTACAGTGCCACTGCTGGGTTAGCTGTTCTGTGAACAAATACAGACTTAAATTATCAGGGTTCCCAATCTATCATTTTTCTTGAGCACTAAGATGATTCCAGTAATAATACTCTTGGTGTCCCTGTATACATTCTGTCTCTTCACTGTCACCACTGACCTGGGTGAATGGTGCCCTGCCTTATATTGCTGTGTTGGTCAAGTCCACATTCATACTAAGAATGATAATTTTCCATTGAGTTGTTAAACGTTGTCACCAAGCCTTCATGACTGTACTGCATGGTAGAATATAGTGCAAGCAATATGCACAGAAGCAAAATAATATCAATACAACTAAACGAATAGTGGCAGGAGAATTTATCCTCAATATCAATCTGTCATTAGAGGTCTGCTCCAAAGCCCACTAAGGTCGACGGCAGTCTTTGCACTTACTGCAATGGGCTTAGGTTCAGGCCAGTACCCATGTCAACTTGTGAAAGGTAGAATTCTGTGTCATGTAAACAAGACACATACGTCTATGGGGAAATATAGATGCATATGTCAGACAATCAAAGTGATGTACAGGATGAAAACAAATAAAGAGCAGGCCAAAATATACATATTTGAATTTGACTCAAATTCCACCACCGTGCTATGGTAATGTTGCAATTCTGGGGCTAGATTTAAGTACATCTAAACCACCCTTTCAAGTCATGGGGGGAAAAAGGTTCCACATACATCTTTTTTCTTTTCTTTTTTAAAACCTGAAATTGTAACATTTTAATCCTAACTAAACAATTAAAATCTGTAGAATTAAGCTGTAGAAATTGGGGGCAAAATGCTCATATCCTGGCATAGTAACTTAAACCTTCTTACTTCCTTTTCTGATATGTTTAAAATAAATTTACTGATTAATGAATGAAAAAAGAAAACATTTGTGTTTAAAAAAAAAATTAAAACTCTTTTGGTACATTTTTAACAACTTTCCAACAATTTTGTAATAAAAAAACACCCTCTGCTTTTCTAATAAAACGATGTTTTTATTGGATGTGGAGACACCTGTATAAAAACGGAAGGTTTGTGAATAAATCTGTCTGTAACTGACACAGTATTCATTTCCTTATTAGGCCTTTTTTGTTTGCTAAAGCCAAACAGAAAACTCTTCCCACACATCTTACGAGACTGCAAAATGGAAGAGACCTGACACCTGCTCTGATTCACAATGTTATTTGTACACAATATTTTACAGGCAACATTTCAGCTGATAATTGAGCTTCTAAGTAATAGTTAATTGGTTAATATTTTTGATTTACGTGTATGTTATAGTTAAGCTTCTTTGAAGTCTTGAATCTGGAGAGTGCTATAATATTTTTCAGCAATGGCATATAGTTAAAATTTGTGT
Source organism: Mauremys reevesii (assembly GCF_016161935.1). Lineage (NCBI taxonomy): Eukaryota > Metazoa > Chordata > Testudines > Geoemydidae > Mauremys > Mauremys reevesii. The sequence goes on along the minus strand of NC_052629.1, from coordinate 23,973,444 downwards.
GTGTGTGTTATCAAAAACTGAGAATAACCTGCCAAACCAATCATTCCTTCCCAAGAGTCTAACAAAAGGCCTGGATGTTAATTGCATTTAACCTAGAACAGCGGAGCATTTTTTTCTTTATACAATAACTAATATGTAAACTACTGTTGCACTTTGAAATTACTTTCACTTAAATTCTATTATTGAAGCTCCACAGTGGAATATATCTAGGGTCCATTTCATTAAAAAAGACTAATTACACTGGCACTGTGCAATGTACCCGCCAATCTTTTTCTGTATGATTCAAAAATGAACATTCAAGATATACAGTACACTGATTTGTGCTGGCAGTTGTGATAGAGGTTTATGCGAGTATGCAGCTGAGCCCACAAATCAAATTCTGGTTGAGAATGGAAAGGCACCTCGTTTCCTACAAAAAGCTGGAATTTACATAGAGTGGCTAGCAACTAGGATCTAGCCAGAGTACCTATCTTTTTGTTTCTGTGATCATAAAAAAAACCCACGCAAAACAAAACAAAACATATACTTCTACAGTTTCTTTTATCATATAGCATGCCAAAGCTATTTACAATTACACACAAGACACTACAAGTGTGCATCTACCTCTGGGGTGGAGCATGACAGCCAACACGCACACTATATTGTGATACAAGTATAAGTTGGTAATGCCAAGGATTTATTTCCTAACCACAGTCATGTAACATGGGCCAAATTTATAAACATTTAATATTATTGTCATCTGCAGGGGGTTCCATAACCACTGACTGCAGAGGCTACTGTGACAACTTGCCCTTTTTGGAAAATCAAATGCAAATAAACATAATATGAACCAAAACAAACAACCACAAGCACACAATAATAATAAATTACACACATATACACACATCTGGGTCGGTATCAGAGAAAACAATCTGAACCCTAGGACCAACGAGGAAATTGTTCTGCTTCTTACTGACGGATAAAAATCAGCACTTGGTGAAATTGTTTGGATGATTTATTTTTTGCCAAAAAATGCAGACTTGGGTTGATTGAAACATTTTGTGAATTTGTGTTGAGTTAACCAAATTGTTTTGGTTAAAAATAACCAAACTTCTGGAAAAATTGAAACATTTTGTTCTGACATTTTTTGAAACAAAACATTTTGATTTTTTTCATTCAAAACTTTTGTTTTTCAATTTTACTTCAATTTTTTTAAAAAATATTTAAAAATCCAACTCTCAACCCAAACAAAACATTTCATTTTGAGTTGAACAAAATGTTTTGTCCAACCTAAATAGAAGAAAAATTAAAACCAAAATTGAGTCAATCTGAAATGTATATTTGTTTAATTTGGTTTGGCTACCAAACTCCAAAATTGGTGGTTTAACTACTAATACCTACTATCTCTAAGTGGCTTTCTGGTTGTACAGGCACTGATTCTCTAAACGGTTCCTTCTGTAATGGCCATTTAGGCTGTGGAGGTAGATCTGCCACCTAGAACCTGTGTTTGTTGCTCCTTGTACCTTTCATTGGCAGTGACTGTGTGGGCATGTGTGCCATCTGTCAGCACAAAAGCACTGTCAGTAGTATTCTGGAAATCCTCAAGGAGCAGAAAACCAGCATTCTTAGTTTTGTTTAGCTGTGTTCTGTTCTTGTAGAACTGACCCTGGGGGTAGTTATGCCGTATGACCTGAGTGTCGCTGGAATAGCTGTTACTTTGACAATTGCCAGCCATTTTCTCTTGGAAATGTAATATTCTCTCCCACTAGTAATGGGGGTAACTGTGAGCTTTCTGGTCATAGGCATTTCTTCTCTTCTTTAGTCTCTCATTTAGTTTCATGACATATAATTATTTGGTAACTACTTCAAGCTTGTCTTTGGGTCAATAAGCTTTTTATTGGTATTAAGATTTTTGTCCTTGTACTCATGAGTCTCTGAATTAGCGATGCAATAATATACTAACCAGTGATAGATATGGACCCCTTGAATCTGCCAGGTTTTTTAAATTAAGTTTGCTGGTCTTTGTACTGAATTTTCTCCTAACTTAATTGACTGTGCCTAGTAAGCTTAATCTGCAGCAAGTGTGTTTGAGAAATGACACAAATAGTAATTTCTAAAGAGCCAGCTTTTTGGCTCTGTTAATAAGTGTCTGTGATATTTAGTAGACTTCATGGATTTAGGAGCAACCTTGTCGTGTTCTAGCAAAAACTCTAAGCTTCATGGGTAGGAGATGGAATGTGAGTCTATTGACCTCTACCACCTCTAAGGGTATGTCTATACAGCATTTTGGACCAAATGGGAGTGAACCACCCCTCTCCCTAGGCTTCAGAGCCCGAGTTCCAGCCTGAGCTCCAACTTCAAAGTGCTGTCTATACAGCTATTTTTAGAGTGCTAGCACAAGCCCTGCTGGCCAAAATCTGTCAACCTCAATGGGGAGGCTCACTCCTCCTCCATCCAAAATGCTGGGTACACATACCCTTAAGGTAGCATTGGAATAATGCCTGGTGAAGGGCAGGTAGAGAAGACCAAGTTAACTGTTTAGGTGGAGATGAGAAAAGAAATAATGCCAGGTCTATGGGGCAGGGTCTTTTTGTTCTGCATTTACACTGTGCTTAGCACAATGGGGTCTTGGTTCATGAATGGGTCTCCTAGGTACTATCACAACACTACTATTACTAATAAATAACAGAATATAAGCTCTGTAGTATGAAGAGGTCATTAGAAACTATGTACCCTATAACTGTTCTAGCCACCAAGTTGCTGTCCAAGGAAATGAGAAGAACTTCCTTAAGACACTCCCACTGCCAGGGTTAGGCAGGAACAGAGGGAAGCCCATGTATTACTAAGGTACTAAGTACTAAAGTATTTACCTTTTGGTCTAGTAGTAAATCCTCCTGAAAAATCTTTGCCTAAGAGATAATATAGCGAGTTAATCTATTCATCTGTCAATTTTTAACAGAAGGACATTTTGGTATATGTGGTGTATGCTCAGCTTTATCTAAATAATCTGAATGAGCAGTCTCATTGATTTGTGCATTATACTCATAAAGACATTATATTTGAACTTGGTATGAAATAAAATGCTTTGGTCAGTCAATACTCTTCAAGAGAGCACTTCAAAGATCTTATAAAAGGGTCAGTGACCTGTACATTGAGATTGAACCTCTGCTGTCTAGGGAAAGACCCATCTGCACTTGGTCTTTGAACCTGCCCTTTCCGCCTTTCCCAAAGCACCATACAAACCAATAACTTATTACAACTGAGTGTTTTCAATTGTGCGTACAAGGAAAAACATCAAAACAATACAGCAAAATATAATCCCTTTTTAGATGAGTGTTTCAGATTGTTCCACTGCTTCTTTTTTCATGTATAAAATGCTCAATACTTAAAAAAGACTGCTTTGAATATAAAGGTTTAATGCACAAGTCTCTTCACCTATTTATTACTCATATTCCAGGACTAGCCAAATCTGGGATTATTTATCTTGGAAATGTCGGGTTTCACTAAAATGGACCCAGATCCCAAACCAGAATCATTTTACGTTTCCCATCTCTCCTCAGTGTGTTGGGGGTTTACATAGAATGGCTCCTAGATCTGAACTGCCCCTGGCTTTGGTTTTGCAACCCAAAAACTAAAGGTGGACCCACACTAAAACACATGAATCCAAACATTCCTTATCTTGTGGCTGTTTAAAATCAAGCTTGGAAAGAGACGTGCCATTTGCAAATGGTTTCTATCTTTCTAATGGGCTGAACCAAGACTCCACATCTGAACACCCTTAAACTTTGTGGTGTCTGAAATCCGGATGAGAATTTTTCAGCTTGAGCCCATCTCTAAACAAAACACAGTTTACAAGGTTTTGTAAGCCAAAAACAATCACTAATATGATCAGTCTCTACTCTTACCAGGAATGTTATTCAGAAAATGTGAGACTATTGAACAGAAATACTACTCATTTCTTCCTGCACATATAGCTGCTTTTGCCATATTGACTCAGGTATCCTGCAATAAGAGAGATTTGTTTACAACTGAAATTTAGGGACACTTTTAAGATAGAGGAGTTTGGTTGTAATCAGAATTCCATTCAGGAAGACTATGATTTAGAGACATTTCTAAAAGCAGAAGTACTCTGGGCCATTATTTAAAAGGCTAGACTTTTAGAGTTATTTATAAATACCAATATAACAGAAGCAGTTTCTAACTTCGCACAGTAAGACACTATTCATCATATAATTCAGTGGAAAAATAGAGGAGCTGTAGGAAGTGGCAATAGAGGGATAGCATTCCAATGCAGAATCTAATCTAGATAAAAAAAAGGAATATTTTCCTCTTTTGAAATCAAATTGCAAAATGTAAAATAAGTGGATATAAACAGCCAATTGTTCCAACACCATTTTTTTTTCCCTGGGCAAACCATGCAAAAAACCTAAAACTCACAATGGAGCAACTTCCATTTTAGATCAGTTTCTCCTCCTCTAACATGGTCTATTTATTTTTATTGGTTTGTTTCTCATTAAATCCTTCAATTACTCTGCAGTGTAAAATGGTGAAATTATTGGCATGTGCCACTTTCATCATGTATTTGAGTTTGCTTATTACACTTGCAGAAAATGCTTGAATGGTATTAGACTCTGCTGTGGATTGAGACAGAGTTAATAAATATTATTTGGTGTTTTTTCCCTGAGAAGCACTGCTTTTCTTGATTGTTTTTTACAGTTGGATTGGGAATATTGATTTATTCACCACTGTTACAATAATTGTATACAAGGAACAAAAAATGCAGAGGTAACATTTCATCAGCTCAAACAGATTAATTAGTTGTAGTAGATTAGGCACAGTGTTACACAGAAAGATTTGCATTTAGAGGAAGAAAAAAGTTTTTTTTTTAATCTTAAAAAAGGCAAGAGAATTTAATAGAGATGTGATACACAGAACTGTTTGGCTTATTATTCAGTCAGTGTTTCCAAATGAGTATTAAAGGGCAACTTTAAATATTAACTCTTCTTTTTTAAAATAAAAAATAGAATGTAATTGTTGAATACATAATTCAGAAAAATCCCTCTTTACTGTACCTATACAAAAAGGTTAACTCAATATCAACTTCCTAAATTTGAAATTTTAGAGGGATTATATCTCAGTTCTACTACAGTAGCAAAGACATTTAAGATCTACTCGTTCTGTCAGTTTGTAGGATATCATGGAAATCTATGTAGTTTTCATTTTTCTCTTTGTGCATAGCATTGTGTGGGGGAGGTATGTAAATAGTATTGTGCTTTGCATGAGGTTAGCTTGGCTATGGTACCGCAATTTTTTTCACTGAAGGTTATGAGACATTAACAAGAGTTTAAAAAGTGCTGTGGTTGTTCCCTATTTGACCCTTACTGCAGGGAACTGAAATTTCCCAATGTCCTGGACCACTGACCTCAAGAGGGCAATTAAGCAGTTTCTCTCAAGGTTTCAAGTTTTAAGATTTTTGAGTATTGAAAAAGAGAAGAAAAACATATTTTTAAATATATCACTCTCATATTCTACAGGAATCCACAGTGCCCTAGACAATGGAACTTGCCTGACATACTGATTTTCTTTTTAACCATCTGTTAAATCATCCTGGCTTACAACATATTAGACTTTGTAAAATGCTCTGAAATTTTCAAACCAGTGCATAAGAATTCAGCTCCTTGGCTTTCAGTTTACTTTACTAATCCAACCACTGAGAGATTCCAAATATACAGAGCCAGCTCCATAGGTCCACTAAGGCTGGGTTTTTTTGGGTCAGTCTGGCACTGTATACCAACCTTCAACCCCACTTAAAGGGCCCCTGGAACAATCCTCCAATATAGGGCAATTCCAGGGTTGCATAGAGTTGGCACAGGCACTCCTACATCACCCTCACACCAGGGTCTGGCGCATCCCAGGTGAGTATATGTATTTCATTGTATGTGGCATTTTGGGAACTTCCTCCTGCCTTTGCCTGAAACAGCTACTACATCACCCTGCTCCCAGAGGCCTTCGCTGCTGGAATGGTTTTCTGGGCCAGCAGTTGGCTGGTGTAATACATTACTGTGGGGAACCAGACTGGCACATGGCAACCCCAGAGCTGGTGAAGAGTTTGCAAGTTACTTAAGACACTTTTGCACCCCGAGGTCCTCAGCTGTAGCTGGGCACCCAACAATCAGTCATAGAGATCTGGCCCACAGTATGTTGAACCTGATCCTGAAGCACTTGATGGAAAACTCCAGTTAACATTAGTGGGAGTTACACATAGGTAAGCATTGCAGAACTGGGCAATGTTGGTTTTTGTTCTATTATTGATGCTCATGTGCACCTATTGTCAGTAGTACCTTATGCAGTGTAGAATCCTTTTCAATTGTGCAAAGCCAGACTAAACAGGCTTTGTGCAGATAACCTATGGGAGAATGAATGGGATAAGACCTTCCTTCCAAGTAGTCACTCCTTAGATGCTACTCTAGCTTCCAGACATTAAAAATAGAACATGGCAGGTCAGTGATGGCAACAGAAACAGCAAGTGAGAGTGTGTACATGTGTGCAAAGTGATGCCACTTGCAATATCATACATGCCTGATGGTGTGGGTTCTCCTGTGGGTTTAATATTCAAAAGCATGTGCTGGGCTTAATCTTCAACCAGCTCCTTGAACTTCACTAACTGTGTGAGAAGCAGATATAATGTGAATTAAAGAAATAAAATTATTTTATCGAGCAAGAAGAAAAAAAATTTGAGGCCTAGAACCCTATTGCCTACTATCTGTATCACTGGCCCACACTCACCCCTTTCCCCAGTGCATTCTGAGTGGTTCAAACTGTGACTGAGGAATGTGAATTACTGAGTGCATTAAACTCCTTTGAAGTTGATTTCAATGGGCGATGAAGAGGCTCAGTAGCACATGGCAAGAGTGGGCTCTCACTGGCTGCTTTGGTGAGGGTCAGACAGGCTCTGTGAGAGCACCACCCCAAATGCTGAATATTGCTATGTACATTGGGGATTAGACTTTGATCTCAAATGTCCCAAAACCAAAAACAATTGAGTTTTGAGGTTTGGATTCATGCCCACTTCTAGCATGCCTGGGAGCTTCTACAGATGTATAGTGAAAAGAAGATCACTGTTAATCTAACTATTTACTAACATTTTAATCAGGACGTCTGGAGTCTTGTTCTCCAGTTATTTGATACGTGAATTCTAGATGCCTTCTAGGACAGTTATCTCCTAGTGTGGGTCTCACCTTAAGTGTTCCATCTATGTTTGTTCCAACTGACTTTAGCTGCAAGTGAATTATAATCCACCGATTTACTGTTGTCTCTGTCCCATTACAAACTGACGTGCTTGCATACTTAAGAAAGAAGACAAAAATTAAGATAAGGCCTGCTGGGCCGAGTATCTGTCCTCTCCTCCACACAGCACCCTTGCACCACAAATTAAAGGGGCTGGCAACAGTCTGTGAACTAAAAAAAGAAGGTCAAGGAAGGTCAGTTTGTAGTTATTAAAACACTGAGTGCATCCTCTTAATTTGTGGAGGAACGAGCAGTGTTTTTCAGAATTAAAACGCGAAACATCATTATGAAACTGTACATGCTGATTTCTTTCCAGTATACCCTCAAGCATCTTAAGTAGAGATTGATCAAACAGTTACAATGAAGTCCAACTCAAAAATATCAAATCAGAGGGTTGTGAGGATTCTCAGTCAGTGTTCAACAGCATGCAACAGTAGCTTTCCTGTATATTGCCTGGATACTGGCTAGACACTAGAAGGCTTTTGCAGACTCTGAAGTGATAAAGGAATATATCCTTATAGCCAATGATATATCATTATAACAAATGATGCAATACTAGTGATGAAGATGAAAAGTGGTACTCAATGAATTTGAAAAGATTCTTTTCCTGCATGTCAGGTGTTCAAACAATTTGCGATTTTTAAGGTCACAATATCACAATTTTGAAAATGAAGAGGAAAAAATGCAGACACTTGCCTAAACTAGTGATAAATCAATTGACTTTATTTTGTCCTAATATGTATCTTTGTTAAATATTGGGTCACTGCTTCCCAGAAGATAATTTATGTAAATAATAGTAAGAAGGCATTTGGAGGAATTCTACATCAATCAAGAAAATGACTGATTCCTTCCATCCACAAGGGGCCATAGGAAGTAGATTTATAGAATTTTCCATCAAACTTAGTGCATCCCCCCTTTCAAACATCTCTTTCTGCTAGACTATGAGCAAAATATTCTACATGCTCTAAAGGACTATCATTAAAGGGGTCAAACTTCTAACATCAATAACAGCTCTTCAGGATACTTCTAGGGCTTCTGTGGTATTTGATTTCTCATTCAAAAACAGTTTTAGAAAATCTTTTTAGTTAAATATTTGATATTTTGTGTAAGATTACAGAACAAAAATATAAACTGTACAATTCTTGGGTAACATGAGCTGACATTAAAGTGGTATGTAAATGTTTATATGTATTTATTTAAAAGGAGAGGGAGAATATCCACAGTTACAATAATTAGGATATTTTCATTTTTTACTGGGATATATACTCTCATGTGACAGGCCCTCAGCCGGCCACTGACTGGGATGAGAAAGAAATGCTTCTTATGGTTATTCCATAATTGTCCACTACTGGGTTTCTCATAGCTTCCTTTGAAGCAGCTGGAAATGCAGCCACAGAGACATAATAATGAACTGGATGGATCAGACAACTGATCTGATCTATAGTAATTTCTCTATTTTTGTATCAATCATTCTTTAGTCATCTAAAAACACCCTGTTTCTGAGAAGCATAATAAAACAATTATAGCTTCATAAGGAACCTTTCCAGAAAACCTGACGTCTTCCAGAAGGATCATGACACTTAAAAACAGTTACAAGGCAAACAGATATAGCACATTACAATTATGTCAGTGTGTCATGACTAGCTCTTGTTTTTGAAGGGATAACACTGAATCCCCCAATTTCATATCCTGTAACTGTGCTGGATAACTGAACAACATCCAGGGCATTGTTATTTCTAGACTTAGGCATCAGGTAATACATTGGTAAAATGCTGTTCTAGAATGTAGAGTATCACACTATATATTTGATGGGGCTTTAAATTACAATTATCTTCAGCATGAAGAGTGATTGCTGCAGTTCCCTGGCCCCTCTTTCATGGCCATCTTAAATGCTATATCCTAGACATGCCATTTCAGGCTGTGGTGACTGACCCAAAACTCAGAGTGTTAGCTTCACAATAGCAATTTTTGATCAAAAGAAAACTACTATTGAATAATATTCATAGGGGCAGGATAAATGCACTGCCAAATAAAACAGTGAGGCCAAATCCTCCATGACTCATTCTTTATACAAAACCCCCACTCCCCAACTAAGCAAGTGTCTGTTCTTATCATACTAATGTTAATTACAGCAGAATTTTGTGCACCATTAAAAAGTAAAACATATTGCTGTCGAGTAATAAGTGGCCATGACATTAAGTACATACAGCGAGCGTGAGAGAGAAAATGCCATATTTATCTAATCCCTTTACTGACAACACCACACTTTAAATTAAATCATGGCACTAGTTGGTTATTAGGGTAATCAAGTGTTATTCATAAGACAGGAAAATAATATGTTTGATTTCTGCATTTCCTTTGTTCATGACATCTGTAATGTTTTCTGCATCTTCATACTCAGAACTCTCAAAATATTTGGATCCACTTGCACCTGTGAAGCTGTTTACTCAGCTATGAACACAATTATGACATGCAATAGCAGTTGCTTTTCAAATAAACATCTGGAGAACCGTCTGGGTGTAGCGTTGATTCAGATACTGGCAGAGTTTATAAAGATTGTTAATGACAAGAACTCTAATTCCTCCCTCTGTCTTTTGGCCAGAATAATAAATTAAAAAAAATAAAAAGTGAAATACTTAAAACTTATGAACATTGGCTTATTTATTAGCAATTGAAATACTGTCCCTAGAAACTTTATTAAAATACTGTATGTTACAAACTCTTTGTTTTGCTCCAATAAATCAATGCAATGACTAATATTTGTGCACTAGGTTCATTTATAACCATTATTGTACATATGCCAGAGCTGTGTGTTCACTCTGTTACTTCAAAGACAAAACGCACAATGAGTACTGCATCTAGATCCTAAAATAATACCAAGAATCATACTACTGAACACTAGGAGATTTTAATTTTATCTCACTAATGTAAATGTTTATAGTGTTTGCAAAGTTCCCTGAACTGTTCTGCTGGGAATAGGTTATCTGTACTAGAAAATAGCAGATAAAGAACTCAACAGGAGCATCATATAAATATTGTTCTTTTCTGTAGCTGTAATGTGGGAAAACCAGGGCTGTAAAATTATTCAGGTGGGCTCCCTCCTACAAATCCTAAGTGGTTGGCCCATACACAACTTTGGAGGACCCCGACTCCTTTTGCCAGGCATGCAAAATGTCCACCACAGGAAGGAAACCAAGACATCTAAAATGTAGGTAGGTAGGCTGCAACTTTATCAAGTAATTCATCTGAGAACTATCCAGAGACAACTTGTCCACTGTAGGCCATCCTTCCTTTGTAATCCATTCCACATGGTGGAGGGCTGCCATCAGCCCCTCACCCCGTTAACTGCAGAGACTTAAAGGTCAGAAGGGGGACCATCATGATCTTCTAATCTGACCTCCTGCACATTACAGGCCACAGAACCCCACCTACTCCTGTAATAGACCCCTAATCTCTGGCTGAGTTTCTGAAGTCCTCAAATGATGATTGAAAGACTTCAAGTTACAGAGAATCCACCATTTATTCTAGTTTAAACATGTAAGTGACCCAGGCCCCAGGCTGCAGAGGAAGGCTTACTCCATCGTACCCCACCAGAGTTTCTGCCAGTCTGGCCCAGGGGAAAATTCCTTCCCAACTCCAGATATGGCAATCAGATAGATACTGAACATGTGGGCAAGACCCACCAGCCAGACACCTGGAACAGAATTATCTGTAGTAACTCAGAGCCCTCCCATCACCAGCCATTGGAGATATTTGCTGCTAGGAGTTGCATTGTACCATTGTAGCCATTGTAGGCAGTCTCATCATACCATTCCCTCCAGAAACTTATCCAGCTCAGTCTTGAAGCCAGTTAGGTTTTTTGCCCCCACTGCTCCCCTTGGAAGGCTGTTCCACAATTTCACTCCTCTGATGGTTAGAAACCTTTGTCTAATTTCAAGACTAATTTGTTTTTGTGTCAACACTGGCACTTAATTTAAATTACTCCTTAAATACCCTAGTCCCAGCACAAATCGCTTAGACTCCACTGCTCTCCCTCATCTGAGGTTTGAAGAGGTGAAGAGGGGGTTGTCTCTGATCATTAGCACCTCCACCCTCACTCCCCACCTTCTTTAGGGGATGCCTTCTCATAAACCACTTCCAAATCTGGGTTATCAAGGAACCAGACCCCTTAACACCTGCCACTAGCAATTTGCTTGTCTGCCTTCCTTCACCTATCTGTGCCAGATTCCAAGATTAACAATTCCTTCCCTTATAGTCACCTTGTGGCTCCCCTGCCAGATCCTTTTCTGTGGAATCTCAGGCCAGGTTACAGTTAGCCCTAGGACGAGGCCCTGACTCCACCCACATTGTCCTACCCCTTTACTCTCATGCAGAATGGCCCCCAGAGCTGGGGGAAGGGCTTAAAAACCATCATATTAAGTGTGCCCAATAGGCTTTGTTAGCCTTTGTGTCCTACCAATAAGCCTAGAGTCTTCCTCCTCCCTATCTCAAGCCCACTAGGGAGCCGAATGCCTAAAAGAAGGGAGAAGATGGGTTAAATGCCTTAAAAGGAGCCAAGGGTTTTCTTCACCTTGCTGTCCCCGTCAGTTCCTCTCCCCCACCACACACACACACACACACACAAAATTTTGAGGCTGCAGGGAGGGGGATGCATTTCCTTGCCCTCCACCAGACTTTGGTTTCTTGATGTCTCTGTTTCTCACCTCACAGCCTCACTTGAGCTTCCTGATGGAAATGTCCCTTCTGCACTTTGGAGAATTAATGGCTCTAAAGCAGAACCAGCACTTGCCAGGCTTTTCTGGCCATGAAGGCCTGAGTCACCACTATAGCTACTGGCAGGCGATTCACACTCAATTGAAAGGCAACTCAGCGAAGTGTAAGTAATAGTCAGGAAATCACCTCTACTCAATTTTACTGAGTTGGGGAAGGTGGAGTGGGGGAAGAGTTTTGCAAATAGGAAAGTAGATAACGTTTATTTCAAGAGAGAGTTAGGCTCAAACCAACCCTCCAAGAGCTGCATACCCCTAAAGTTTGGGTGCAGTTCAGATCTGGAGTGGGATCCCAACTTTTTGAAAGACTCCCACTTCCATGTAATGGTGAACTACAATAATGTTGGGGAAGTTCAGAAGTTGATCCAGACTTTGAACCACAGGCCCATCTCTATTCCAAACCTTATATACATGACATTTTAAGACAAGATCTTGGCTGTCCACATAAAGCATTGCAGGACAGTGTCTCAGATTGATTTTCATGCTGTGAAGTTAATCTGAATACAATAGCTGCTTTCAAAGGCAGATGAAGTTCTTGTTGTGGCACAAAACATCTGGAATTTTACAGCACCTTCAATTGGATATCTGGATAACGCTGTACATACATATATATATCCATCTGTCTTGGACCTTCAGGGCTGAGTTCTGATCTTAGCTAAAATGACAAGATATGTGATGATAATCCCCCACACATCCAGGATCTCAACTGAACTCCCTTGAATTACTTAGAAAGAATAGAAAAATAAGCATTTTAGAAAGAATTAAAAAGAGAATAAAAATAGGTATCTGGAAATGCTACAGTTAGTGTAGAAATCATGAAAAGGATTTAAAAATACAGACAGGAGTTTTGGACAGTTGTGTTGGATAAAACTGTAAATTCAGCAGAACAGAGCAAAGCTGATAAGGAATAGTTTTAAATGTCTTTTCCCTCATAACTAGATTATTCAGTACAATGTCATTTGCCGCCACTGACATTTTCTTTAAAGTCATAAAGGCCTACATAGTAATAAAAGGGCTCAGAATAAAATTAGGAATATCATGTATAAATTATCTTTAACCTTAGCTTCATTTGGACTGTGACTTTTTAGACCTGATCAATTTTCATGAAACTATCCACATAAAACTGTGAAAAAATATTTGATCCTTGGCTCTCATAAAGCTAGTTGTAACAAGCCTGGTACTTTCTTGATACTTAATGGTGCTGTTGGTGTCTGTCTCAGTGGGCAATTCTGTAAAGCAGGGGATAATTGTGAGATTTAATATAATTTCTCAGAGCATTGTTAGGGAAAACATCTATACAGATATGCATATTTTATATAAGTGCTGTGCAGTCAAGGACATTCAGTGCTTACTAAATTTTCTGCTTAGTTTAAATAAAGCACTCACTCATTCCTACCATTTTAGGGCTTCCTCTCTCCATTTCTAAAATCAGAAATTAGTTGGGCATAGTACTATGCAGTTTTTCCATTTGTTTTTATTAAGGGCTTTCTAAAGAATTTTAACACATGGGGGCCAAATTCTACTCTCAGTTATGCCAATGTAAATGAGAGGGTACTTTGACTCATGATGTGTATGGAGTGCCATTGGCAGAAATTTTTGACTAATACCTACAGTTTGTGAGACTTCTTTTAAATACACCATGAGGTGCCGTGTTTATGTAGTTCTGTAGAAACATTATAAACTATAATGCAGGGTAAACAAACTCACATAAAATGCACCACGGGCATCCAAATATCTATAGACCATGGTAGTATATGTGCCTTGTATATGCCAGGTAATTAGTTGCCAAATTATCCTGTCAACCACATATCTCTGCACAATGAAAAGAACAAGAATGTTAATCACTGCTCCAGGGAAACAATAAAACACTTGTTTTGATCTCAAAAAGTTTATAAACTTTGAGATAGCACAAAATGTTCAGACCTCTCTTTGAAACCTCTGCCTATAAGAAATCAGCCAGTTAAAGACAGCATGACGGCCAGATTGCATGAGCTGGCACTGTATCGTTTTAAGATAAACACAGATAAAATTGCAAATATATGTAGTTGCATTCCCCTTCACCCCCTTTTCTTGTCTTTTCAGTCTGTAAACTAAGAGCAGGGATTATGTCTTTGGATGTCTTTGGGCAGCACATAACAGAATTGGGGCTCAGTCCTAACTGGGACCTCTGGGCATTGCTTTAATGTAAATATTAAGTAATAATGATAATAAAATACCATCCACCTAAAATTACAGAGTGCAGTTGAGTTTAACTGTAAGTCTTGTGATGATTTTATTAATAATTATCTGCTTGTTCTGCTGTGTGTAGTATTTTGAACTCCATCATATGTTTCAATTCACCATTCTAAACACTCCCTTATAAAAACCTGTTGTGCGCCAGTATAAAGAGCTCCCAAAGGAAGCCATATCTAAAGCACAAGAAGTTTTATTGGCCCTAATAACCCAGGAACTATGCTACCTATTCTTGAGTGCCATATATTGGTACCTTATCTATTAACTAGATAGATAGATATAGATATAAAGGAGTCCTGTAACACAGAATATCAGGATTGGAAGGGACCTCAGGAGGTCATCTAGCCCAACCCCCTGCTCAAAGCAGGACCAATCCCCAGACAGATCCCTAAATGGCCCCTTCAAGGATTGAATTTACAACCCTGGGTTTAGCAGGACAATGCTCAAACCACTACCCATTGCTCAACAGCCCTGTTGGTAGGTAGGTACTTCACTCAATAAAACAGAAATATAAATCCTATTTTTTTTTGTAAGAGAAAAGTAAGTATGGCCCCAATCCTGCCAGATGCTTTGCTCCACTTCCCATTTATTTCATAGGATCCACAGTCCCTTTCTATCCTGTAGATCCCTCTTTACAGGCTATTCCAAGACAGTAGTGGGATCCGGGAGATGGAGAGGGATGCCCGGGGTCCCATTTGCTATGCAATGGCCCAGGGCCTCCCTGTGGATGGCCATTGCCTCTGCCAGTTCTCCTGAGATTTGTGGACATCTTGGGGAAACCACGGATTCTGGGGCCAAATTCTCTTCCCATCCAATACAGGCAAATATAGATAATCTCCTGGAACTCAGGAGATCTGAATTCAGTTCCTGGCTCTGCTACAGATTGCCTGCATGACCAAGAGTAAGCCATTTAACCTCTCTGTGTTTCAGCTTCCCTCCAATGAAATGGAAATAATACTTCCCTGCCTCACAGAAGTGTTGAGAAGCTATATTTGTTAATAACTGAAATATTTAGATATTATGGAGATGATGGCATATAAGTATATAGAAAGACAGGCTGGACTGGTAGCATGAGAATCCTTCCCCCCTCAAGCTAAATTCAGGAGCGCCTAATGTAAGCAATATTGCTAGATAGGAAGCAGGAGATAGTGTCTTTGCTTTACAAAGCATTGTCTTCACCTTGGATTCTGATATCCAATTTACACCAAGTTGAAACCTGTTTCTGAGTCACTGTTGGATTGATGTCTGAACAGACACTCCAGCATCCACTATGTAATACAGACATGTAGCCAAGTTTTGTGTAGCTCCATGACCAACTCTAGCCGATGACTGGGACAGGGTTTGTTGACCGTAAGATGAAGTTTGTGGTTCTGCAAATTATTTCCAAACATGCAAAATAGCTCACCAAAATTTTGCTTAAAATGTCACATGTGGTGCTGCATAAAGCTTGACAATTATAGGTAAGCCCTTACTCATTCAAGTAGTTTCAATGACTTCAGCATGAGGGTTGCATAGTAGCACACTGAGTTAAGTACTGGTGAATAAGCAGCAAATCCTGTTTTTTTCTCTATTGGCACAGCAGGCTTTACTGACAGAAGACCTAGTGCAGTTTTACTGCTTGGGGAGGTTAAGATTCATGGATCCCATGTAAGGCTGCATACCCTGTACACTGTGAAGCCCAGCTCCCTGGAGGCACCTTACAGGGTGGGGATTTGGGGGCACACAGGAGGAAGCGTAGAGAGGGAAACTGATGGATCTGCAACTTTGCACATCTTGTGGCCAGTCCTTCGTCTACTGGAGAGGTGACGCCAGTTCTGAGGCTGCAGCAGTTCTGAGGCTGTAGAGCAGGTTTGCTGCTCCTCTGTGAGGTGGTGGACTTAGAATTGCTTTCTCCAATGGCTGAGTAGCTCTCAAGTGCACAACCTAACTGCTCAGGTTCTGCTCTGGAGGTAGGATTTGGGGTTAAATGAATAAATCCTGTGAAATTAATATAATCCCCATAGCTGCATGCACTGATCTTGTTCTGTCTTCTCACTCCTGAAAGGGAAAATTTTCTCTACTGGTGCAGGTTTTTCAGTGATGTTCTCTTATGCTAAGTGAAGAAACGTTAGAAAGGGATTCTTGCTCAACAGTAACAAGATTTTTTCAGACTTCCTCTAAAAAACAAACCGTTGTCTGTGGGAAGTCCCATTGTATCAAAAATAAGTTCTTCCAGATAAAGCCATTAATAACATGAGTATCTTAAATCAATAAATCCTTTGTGTGGATGTAAATTTTCAAAGGCTACTCTTAATCAGAGCTGTGGAATTATTGCACAGAGTCCCCTTCCTTAAGTACTGAAAAATCTTTTACGTGAAACAATGGGTTCTGAAAGCATTATAGTCTCACACTGTCTCCAAACCTTCAGACTCATATATATTTCTGTCACAATGTGTTCTGAGTCTTCAGCAGATCATGGGCTTGTAAACAATTGCCAGCCATTATGGTTTAGCTGTATATCATTTTTCAGTCATATTTATTGATATTTATTTTAACTTTCCAAATATGCAGCATTTGAAAAAAACAACCTCGCTGGCTGTGTAATTAGATGCTTCAGCCCAGTGAAATATTGTCTTGGCATGTCCAACATTTTATTTACTGACCCTTCCTGTTGCTGGAATTGTGTTCAGAGTGGAAGTGCTGGTCTATGAAGCTGTTCTCATCAGTATAGGATTTGATCACTTCTGTTTTTTTGTTGGTTCAGCACTGATGACACCTTTAACAAATGTATGGTGCCTCTTAATGTGTATTCAAGGTACCGTGGAAATGCTGCAAGAAAGTGCTTCTCCATGGTGGTTTGGAAATAGTGTAGCGTGATGACATGAGTTAAGTACAGTCCAATCTTGAGATCTCATCTGATTTCCTGTAGGATCTCATGCTGGGTTTTGGCATGGTATTTGTGTGTGCTTTGAAAATAACTTTGAGCACAGTAAATTCTGGTTAAACCACATTAATTTTGCATGTGCAATAATGGTGCAGTTTGTATATACCACCAGTGTACCTTGGGTTGGGGGGACAGAAAGAAAGGATTTCAGGAGCGTGAAAAAACATGGAACATGTGGAGACATGAAAGCCAACAAATTTGAAGCCAGAGATGAACCTGAGCAAAGTTTGGACATGGATTTGGATCTGGATCCAAAGTTTTTTTGGCATTTAATGGGGTTCCATTTGTAAGATTTAAATCTAGAACTCTCTTTGTTAGTAAGAGAAAAATATTATCATTTGGGAGAAACTGAAGATAATTAAAATAGGAGGAGATGCTCTTTTTAAAAAAAAACAAACAAACTATTTTTATCGTTCCTGTTCATCAGACATTAACTTAAGAATTGCAAGACCAGGAACATGCATAGTTTATGCATTTAAAATTTCCTAATGTATCAAGTTTTGTTGTGCTGCTGCCTGCTCCTTGCCTGTTATATACGGTAAATAGCAATCTTGGTGTCCTGACAGACAAACAAAACAAAACAACCCTCCCTTCTCCTCTCTCTCCCCATTCACCCCCAACTGAGACATGACATTTTCTTTTTGCACAGACAGGACTTCAGAAATGATGGTGCTTGCACTGGGCTGAAGATATAGTTAAGGGTAAAAGATTTCAAAGGCAATTTTAATGAAAGCGAAAACCTAAAAGAGAGAACACAGAGAGCAGTGGCACTACAGCTCTGCTAAATTTTACATTTAAACTAAGGGGCTAGTCATAATTTATTCTGTCAAAGAAGTGACCTATAAGTAAAGAAGAAAAAAATGACTTGATGATTAAAGACTTTAAGTATTCTCTATAGTTATGTCAGTACTACACGTTACTGTATACGTATGGCAAAGCAAAGTGTTTGAAATTTCTCCTAATTATGTTTGGAACCCAAACCATATAATATCCTTAGGGAAGTTTGTAGCGTATTACCGTGATGTGGCAGCTCCACTATACTTCTAGTTCTGACAGCGCCTCTGAATTAAAATGCTTTCTATTTAAAACCCTTTCATATCTGGGGAAACAGTAAGATACACACAGACTTGGAGGTACATTTTCTAAACAGGTAATTGGGAGGAATGCACAAATACCTTGTTATGGAGTAATGTGAGATTGATTTAAGCAGGTACTTCCTTGATATCACTTTGAAAACTCATTTCTTGAGAGAGTGCAGGGCAGTTTTATGTATTTTTTATTTACAATTTTGCTTGTTGGCAGATACATATTCAATTTTTGAGTTGGTCCCCGGGGAATAGGAATTGTGCAGTCTTTATACCAATACAGTTCAATGCAACATGTTCAACCAATACAGAATGCTAAGTTTAAGGAATGGCAGACAACAGCATTACACAGCATTCTTTTAATGTGAAACTAAACTTAGAGTTTTCATAGTTTAATAAGGAGAACTAGTGTTTCAGAATCAAAATACTCCTGTATTTCTGGATGTTGATGGAGTGGATCCTGAATAAGGAAATATGAAACAATAGTTAGGGGGAAATTATCCTCTTTGATCTACATTGCAATTCTCTGGTGTGTCTTCTGTATGTAAAATTCCCAGTGATGTCCCAAGTGCCCAGATGGTGGTAACAAGATTGTTTGGTGTGGAGAAACCTAGTTAAAACGAGGAGGTGATTGCAAAAGGAGAAAGCAGAAGTCCCAACTTGATATATCTGTGAAAAGTTTGTGACCATTCTGGATGAAAAGCTGTAAATGTAAGTGTTAAGTGACTGACAGGCTCTTTCATGGATGTGCTGTCAGGTAACAGGGTAATCCAGAGTCAGTAAGCAATATCAAACTGATTTTTCATATGGTAATGGAAGGAGCAGTGCAGATCGTTGTTTAGTTTTTTATTAATAATAATTTGTAGAAAAGAAATAACTTTAATTGATAGAGTCAGTCTTGCAGCTTAGGTTCACAACCAGTGAATTTGAACTTTGATGGCTTTTGTACAGAGGATAAGAATTAAAATGCTAAGTATATTTCATGGAAGATTGTCTCAGTAACTAAAAACTACAGCATAAGTAATGAAAAAAGTTTTCCAATCCAGCCAACATGATTTCACCTTGTTTAGTTATTTTGTGCTTTCATAGGGAACTATGGTCCTCACACAGGCGCCTGAGTGTTTGGGGCCTGATCCTCCTCCCACTGAAATCATTGGAAAACTCCTTTTGACTTCAATTGTCTGGGAAACCAGTCCTGCTAGGTCCTTACAGACTTCATTCTGGGGATCAGATTCCCTTCTACCTAATGTATTTCAATGACTTTCTGGCTGACACCACTATATCAGCATATCACTTACCAAGGATATGAAGTTCATATAGTCCTCTCTGAGGTTAGTGCTCTGACATTTAGGAATCTGATAATAAAATGCCTGAAGTGCCCTTAATTCCAACTGACTTTCTTATTGCGGGGGGTCATATGGAAGTGGTAGATGAAGCCATAAACAACATAAGAATGGCCATGGTGGATCAAAACAATGGTCCATCTAGCCCAGTATCCTGTCTCCCAACAGTGGTCAGCACCACATGATTCAGAGGGAATGAATAGAACGAGGCAATAAGAGAGTGATCCATCCCCTGTCATCCAGTCCCACTTCTGGCAGCCAGAGGTTTAGGGATACTCAGCATGTGGGGTTGCATCCCTGACCATTGTGGTGAACAGCTATTGATTTACCTATCCTCCATGTATTTATCTAATTCTTTTTTGAACCCAGTTATACTTTGTGCCTTCATAACAACCCATGACAGCAAGTTGTTTTTTTCTTACAAAACAAATTAAGGATGAAATTCATCCCACTGCAGAGGCCCTATTAAGTTTACCAACCACTAAGCACAATTTAGGACCCAGTCTTGCAAGGCACTGAGTAAATGGTTCCTGAGAGATGCTAAGTACCCACAACTCCTGCTGATTTTGGTGCTTTGCAGGACTGGGCTCTCATTTAGCTCATAGAAGAGTAAGGTTAAAACCCAGGTTCCTTGTAATGCTCTCTAAGTTAGGCTGTCACTTCCCAATATGCCTACTCTCCACTGGCATAGGGAAAATCTCTGTGCCTCTGCTCCACTTAATAGCATAGTAATATGCTACAGCATTCTCAGCTCAACGTTAGGATGAAAAGAAGACCATAGGGGCCACTTTAACCCCATATTTAATCCTGCACTGTCCTGGCTTCCCTCTTTGGAATCAGTATGTGCTCCGCAACATAGAGGATCAGGCCCTGAGAAAGACTTCAGTGGCCAAGGTGCATGTCACACTTAGAAAACTTACCCTAAAAAAAATTCCTTACCTCTCCTACTCAAACAACTCCCCCCGACCCCGCCTCACAAAAATGCTGTTTGCCACCTAGCATTTGACTTAGGTCAGCTGATTTAGGTCAGCAGCAGGTGCTCCAAAGAGATTATAACTGTTCTACAATATGCCACTGTATTCCCCTTGTTCCTTGGTATCAATTTTTCCATCAGTCCATTCTTGCAATTCTAAAATTCCCAAAATTCTAAATCAACAGTTACTTAAGTCTCAATACTCAAATTAAATAATTATTTAATTTTTTTTACATACGTAATATATGCAATGGAGCATATGTTTATGTATGGAGAAGTATCTTGAATGCAAAAACCAAAACCAAAACCACCCTCTCCTTGTTTTTGTAAGATTGTCATTGCTACAAAACCATGGGAGGTGCATATACAGAAGTTATGGTTGCTGAGCAACTATAACTGCACAATTTAATGACTAAGAATTGTAGACTTAAAAAAATAGAAAAGAGCACAGGCAACAACAATCACCATGTTATTTCTCTCCCCTAGAAAGAGAACCATATCCTGTAATGAAAATTATTCAATATGAGGTTTATGATATTGTATTAAATTTTCTGAAATGTATTTGACTTGAATTTACTCTGTTCTCAATACTCCCCAGGATCATTATAGTATCACTGGGAGCCAACTATTTGAACATTATGAAAAGATTTTACAAAGAGGATGGGAAGCATTAAGCAATGTAAGTTATCTCCAATCATATTGTTTCAGATTTTAAAGTGGGAATTCAGCTGATTTTACTGACATTGGATTGTCAGTGGAAAAACTGAAGTCCTGAGTTTATCCCCCAGCACAATCAATGACAAGCTTCCCAACATTGCCCCACCAATGTGCTCTTCTCTTTATTGTGAAGCCACCTATACGGGTGAGAAAGGTGTTAAGGCTCTGTGCCCAAGCAGTTCTAAGCCCCTATGCTGAGCTAGATGAAAAGGGTGCTAATTAATACCATTTGTGATGCTGTGTTTTGCAGTGAAGGCTTACCTATCCATATTAGCAATCCAGCAGGGACTGGACTGGGCCCACCAGTTTAATCTTAGAAAATTCATCAGTTTAAACAGAAATGAAAGACAGTGGTTGTAGTTGCTTTCCCCACTGTCAAGATTAAATAATATCTAAAATAATAAGACTCCAGTCTCCCATTTACACAGCTCTTTCATAGGAATTATTTGAAAAGTTGGTTTGAATCTATAAATAATGAGCAAAGTCCTGATCCTGATTCTCCTTGAGTAAAGGAGTAAAGAACTGGCAATTTAGCATGGTTTGATTTGCAGCGCTAATGAAATCCTGTTAGTATCGTTGCAGAACTGATGGAATCTAAGGCTTTGTCTATACTGCCAATTGAACGACAAAACTTTTGTTGTTCACAGGTGCTTAAAAAAGCCCTCCCCGAAAGACAAAAGTTTTGCCGCGGCAAGTGGCAGTGTAAACAGCTCGTTGTTGGCAGGAGCTCTCTCCTGTTCACAATTTGAACCCCGCTAATAGGGGGTGGAAGTATTTTGTTGGCAAAAGTGCTGACCAACAGTGATTACACTGCCTGACTTTTAGCGACACGGCTGTGCCACTAAAAGCTGTGTAGTATAGACAAAGCCTAGGAGAGGGGCCTTTCCTGGTATCCTGAATGGCTGTTGGAGAGATATTGAGAAGAGGGGGCTGAGTAACTCACACAGAGATATCAGTGCTATCTGATAATTTAGAAATGGAGTAGCTGACTAATATGAAGAACTAATATGAAATAGCCCCTCCCAGGACACTGGAGGTGGAGGGAGATCATCAGAGTTCCAGTTGTTCCCCACAAACTGCTTTATAAATAGGGGTGTAGCTGGTGAAGTATAGCTTAAGCAAACAGAGTAAAGACACACCTGAGTATGTAAGCGAGTACATACCCCTACATGCATTCTACTTGCCAACCCATGTCTTGCTGTCTCCACTGTTATTTTTAGTTGCGTAGAGTCCCTCTGCCTCCCTGCAGCTGGAACCCTGCCCCGATGGAGTGAAAGACTGTAGCAGCAGGGAAAGTTGCTTGCAGCTCCCTGCTCCTGGAGCATTTCCCTTCCGCAGGGAAAGGCTGAGCCTTTCCTTGCTGTGTCCCTTTTGCAGATCCTTTCCTAGTGGCAGTGCAAGGCTCTGGCAGCGCAAAGCTGACGAAGCCTTTCCCTGCTGCCTTCCCTCTGCTGGGGCCCTTTTCTGACATATTCCTGCTTTTCACTCTGATGTGTAGCTACATATACTCTCCACACTGCCACCAGTGATGTGTATTGGAGATGAAGCCTAGCTTTTGCTTTTGTTGTGGGATGCTGACCAAATATTCTCACCATTCTTTCAGAACTGGCTTATGGCACTGGGCAGATATCTCAATGCTCAGCTATGTATCAGATGTAGTTTTGAGGTGCTTTATACAGCATATATATATTACATGATATACTGTAAAATCTGGTCTGGAAAAAACAAAATAATGAAAATAATTGGTCTAAAAGTGAGTTATGTGGGGCAACAGCAACATCAGAAGAGCAGAAGAGAGGAGAACTGAGTTGTTTTCTTGTGGTTTTTTTCCCCCTACTGTGCAAAATGGCTGAATCATGTTGATCACACAGCAGTGAGTCTAAATGGACTTAATGACTGGCTGGAAAGCTCTTGTCAGACATGTAAATATCTTTCCAATACCTTCCTGCCACCCCATTTTGGTTCATACATTCCTGATTATTCAGAACTTTTTTTTTATTAGTGCACTGAAATATCTGGTTTCCCTGCTAAGACCAAAATAAGGGTTAATCAGGTAATTTTTATTTGGTTGCATATCCCTAGTGCTTAATACTAATTGCAGAGTTAGCATCTACTGTAAAGAGTCTCTTTCCTAACTTTTCCTGACTGGATCACAAATATAGTATTGTACGACAATTATGTGTATAACAATATTTTATCATTTTCACATTTTAATATAATTAAAATGGTTCTAATTCATTTCTAAAATCTAATTTTTCAGCAAATGGAGGATCATTTAAATGTTTAATTATATTGACTAGACATTTCTGAACAGGTGTTCAAAAGCCTGCAGGTGCCCCTGAAACGTTGGTGACTATGTTACCTTTTAGCTGTTAAAGCAGGACTTTTTGGAATGAAATTACTCTAGGTAATATGTACTACTGGTATTTCCAGTGAGAGTTCCGACGTTGTGAAGCACTCTCATGAATGAGTCAGTAGGCCAAATCATGGAGACCTTATTCATTCCTTACTCAGTAAAACTGCCATTGATTTCCTTACCTAAGAAAAGATTAAGTCCCCTGTTTTCCATCTTGTTGAATACCTATCTCCAATGGGAATTTTGCCTGAGAGAGGGTATCAGGATCAGGCTCTTTAGTTGCAAGATGTAATCTAATTACAGACAGGTGTGCAACTTTGTCTCAGGACTCCATTTGCATTCCATTCCAATTTATTTATTTATTCCAAAGCACTTGACAGGCACATAGTCAAAAAGAGCTCTTCCAGCAACTAATATCACCCTTGTTGCAAACTTAATTTTAAGCCATAGGCTGGTATTGTCACTGAGTCCTGCTGTTGCAAAGTCCTAAGAGCAGGGCCCACATCTCTTGTCTGCACAGCTCCGAGCACTCTCTCCAGGAAATAATCACTGCCAGCACTCCACACACAATAAAAATCAGTTAAAGGAACACCCAATGAGGCAACACATAATACAGTATAATATGTTCACTTATCCTTCGCCGATGGTTTAAGGGCCAAACTGTGGTATTTGGGAACTGGTTTGTGGAATCACACAACACAGAGAAGTTTGGGGGGGAATTGTTCTTAAGAGAAAGCAGTGGGTCAACCTTTTCCACATTCCCTTTGGGGTAATGTGCACTCATGAGGATGCACAGATGGCACATTAGCTACACTTGTCCCAAGCACAGGGATTGAAGTTGTTAATGGCCCTTGTTGGCAGTGTACACAGAGAACAGATGCCATGTAGTCCTCCACTCACCCACATACCTGCACAAAGGTAGCCACAATCAACTCTGAGTCTAACAGATGTGTTTAGGTTTTTTTTAAAGAATGTAAAAGTAAGAACAAGATTTGATGGAGGGGCGACTCAAATAAAAATATACTCAGTGTAGATAGTCTGTCACTATGGCTCAAAGGAAGGGCAGTCGATGAGAAAAGCATATAAACTGAAAACATGAAGTAATGCTTGAGACAGATTGCCAATACTATGTGGAAAGGCCACTTCTCTGATGAGCTCAAGTGTCTGGATAAGAATTCTGATTGAAGAAGACAGCCTAAGTGATATGTGCTTAGAATGGAATATCAGGTGGGGTCTCACAGGGATCAGTTCTGGGTCCAGTTCTTTTCAATATTTTCATCAATGATTTAGATAATGGCATAGAGATTACACTTATAAAGTTTGTGAATGATACCAAGCTGGGATGGGTTGCAAGTGTTTTGGAGAATAGGATTAAAATTCAAAATGATCTGGACAAACTAGAGAAATGATCTAAAGTAAATAGGATGAAATTCAATAAGGACAAATGCAAAGTACTCCATTTAGGAAGGACTATTCAGTTGCACACATACAAAATGGGAAATGACTGCCTAGAAAGACTGCAGAAAGGGATCTGGAGTCATAGCAGATCACAAGCTAAAGATGAGTCAACAGAGCAACACTGTTGCAAAAAAAAGCAAACATAATTCTGGGATGTATTTGCAGGAGTGTTGTAAACAAGACACAAGAAGTAATTCTTCCGCTCTACTCCGTGCTGATTCGGCCTCAACTGGAGTATTGTTTCCAGTTATGGGCACCACATTTCAGGAAAGATGTGGACAAATTGGAGAAATTCCAGAGAAGAGCAACAAAAAGGAGTAAAGTTCCAGAAAACATGACCTATGAGGAAAGACTGAAAAAATTGGGTTAGTTTAGTCTGGAGAAGAGAAGATTGAGAGGGGACATGATAACAGTTTTCAAGTACATACAAAGTTATTCCAAGAAGGAGGGAGAAAAATTGTTCTCTTTAATCACTGAGGACAGGACAAGAAGCAATGGGCTTAAATTGCAGCAAGGGTGGTTTAGGTTGGACATTAGGAAAAACTGGTAGGGGGTTAAGCCCTGGAATAAATTGCCTAGGGAGGTTGTGCAATCTCCATCACTGGCGATTTTAAAGAGCAAGCTAGATCAACACCTGTCAGGGATGGTCTAGATAATACTTAGTCCTGCCATGAGTACAGGGGACTGGACTAGATGACCTCTCAAGGTCCCTTCAAATCCTATGATTCTATGAGGGGAAGCCAGCTTCTCTGGATATTATGTTGTTAAGAAACTACTTGAGACTAGAGATACAGTACTGTCAAAATTTAGTATAGCAGCTGAATTCTCCATAGACTTCTGTAAGATTATGCCACCGGAGACTTTGACTTTAGTGACCATACTGTGATCTGAAAAAGTGCAGGACATATCTGAGGACATAATAAATGTGCCTCTAAATTACTGATAGTAACCTGACCTGATTTGCCCTTGGAAAAGATCAGATTGAAATCAAAAGGCCCTCCATGAAAGATACGTTTCTTTCATAGACTGCTCAGCTGTTTTCAGGACATAGTCAGCACCTCGTAGTATTGGGCAGTGGGTCCCATATTTCAGAGTATTTAATAAAAGTCTTGTCATTTGTGTATATTCTTAAGAAGCTCCATCATTCTTGTTGGAATCTTCTATTAACTTTTTTCCTCTATGCTTTTTAATTAGGAAAGATCTTTTTAAAGTTTTTTATTGGTGAACCATAAATATTTGCTTTAAACTTAATATTTTTCATTTCACAGTGAATACTGCACATGTCTCCCCGTTCAGAGCTCCAAGGAAAAAAAGCCAATGGATTTATTTTCCCCTATAACTTGCATTAATAAACATTTTTTTTTAAAAAAATCTCATTTTCCTTGACTGTGAAATGAATTTAAATGAACATATTAAATAAGCAGATTTGCCAGGCAGGATTTGGATTAGTTTCTAATTTCTACAATAGATTTTTCTTACTTACTCTGATGCCTCCGCCCCATTCCAGCAAAGTACATGTATACTGTCATATGTGCTAGCTTAGCCTGCTTCTGCTGCATAGCACACATAAACTGGACAGAAATTGTAATTATCACTGCATGCATCTGTTGTTACAAATAGTGGCTAATATATTTTTTATTCAAATTGTGGTCCTGATCCTATTCCTTTTAATGCAAAACCCACATGGACTCCAAAAAAGCATAAGTGAGCTTCCATGTCTAATTTTGGTGTAATAAAGTGGTAGTGACCCCTTTATTAGTTAGTTAGTTGCCAAGCACTTTTAATTATAAAAGTAGATTATGGTCACATTCTGATAAGCTCTAAACACTGCATTGTTTGCAGCAGGCCTTAGAAATTGGGTAAGAATAAGACTTTTAGGCTAAAGAAATGTCTTTTCTGTGTCCCATGAAATTCTGTTCACATTTAGCTGAATTATAAACTATTAAACATTGCCTTTTCTTCTCTGTTGTTTGCATTACTTGGCAGCCAAAATAATTGAACATGAACATTCTAGATGGCACTTCCCATAGATCCCAGTCAAGAATTGGGCCTCCCCACATAACCTCCCTTGATCCCAGCAACTCATTCCCCCTCTGGGAGCACCAAATGGGGAAAGAGGTTTTAACCTCCTAGGGAGAGAGTGAGAGAGATCCAGTCTAGGTTAGGCTCCCCTGACCGTCCACTAGACCCAGCACATGGCACCAGTCACACATCCTGATTCTCTGATAACAGCCTTCTCCTGCCACCAAGAAATATAGTTAGTTCTGTTGACGGTTGTACATAATTTTATTTGTTTTTTACATTTTCCTTTCTTAAAATAACCTCAGAAATTACATACAAAAGATATGTTAAAAGAATGTTATTTAGGTTGGAAAGGTAAGCATTTGAACGTTAGGAAATGCTAGACTTATGGTTGCCCATGTGAACGACCTCAATTCTGCCTCCTTTGTGCATACATATTATGATCAAGTCTTTAGTTATGTGATCACATACTATTTTTTCCACAAAAATCCTGCCCATTTAGGCTATGTCTACACTAGTGTAGCTGCTCTAAGCCGATAGAAGCAAGCTCTCCCATCAACGTAGTTAATCCACCCCCAATGAGCGGTGGTAGCTATGTTGGCAGGAGAAGCTGTCCACATCGGTGTTTATGTTGTGTAATTTATTTTGCTTGAGGAAGGGGGAGGTGGTTTATTCATACCCCTGAGTGACAAAAGTTATACTGACATAAGTGGTAGTGTAGACATACCCGTAGTGGTATAAGTGGAAAAATGAAGAGTGCATACACATCTGTGAAAGTAACATTTTTTAACTTTGGAGTGCTTGATTTTTAAACCCAAATAACTTTCCTCTAATATAGATTTTTGTATGTAAATTTATATATCCAGTGCGGTATGCTAGAAAGTACTGGGAACTGTTGGCAAGTTTGTGGGATCCTGTATATTTCCCTCTGGCAGTGAACAGGAGACTCGTGAACCTTTCCTGTAGATTTCCAAATGAGCCTCCTATCTTGCAGCTCTGTCGTTTCTTGCACACAATAGAAATGACCAAAAAAAAAAAACCCCCAACCACCTGGCTATGAGAATATATTTAAATAATTATTCCTGCATATTTTATTAGTATTAAATAAATAGACCCTGGTAAATTGTTAGAGCAGATAGTAAGTTTAATGCGAAAGGAACTCAAGCTTTAATGAACATATGTTGACATGACCTTACAGTTTTCCTTCATCTCCCCCATTAACTTTCAATGCACCCAAGAACCTTTGGCTCGCTGCCTAAATAATAGAAAAATAATTAGACTAATAATTGAGGAATGCTAAGTCAAACACCTAAGGAATTTATCTTTAACAACTTACCGTTTTTTGCACTCTTCACGTAGTGCCTGATACTGTTTTTAAAAAATCATTTTGCAAATGTCCCATCGAAATTTTCATGAATAATTAGTGGGTCAGGCAACCATCAAAATGAGGTCAAATATCATGGGCTTATTCAATAAAAATAATGTCTGTCTCACACAACCTTCCAGAGAAAACCCAAGTTCGTGCTAGCATAGTGGCTAACTCATCCCATTGTACCTCCACACTGTAGTACATGTATGGACCCAATCCCATAGCTATTATTTACATAAAACGTACAGTGATTTCACTCTAAGTTATGCGCATTCAAGGTCAGGTCTATTATAGGTAAGGACATATACTATTCAGAAATCTTTGAAATAACTGAGCCCAGTAGAATTATAAGGCTGGAGTAATAGCTTTAACTTGGAACTTCTTTCTTTTGTCAGTTCAATTACAACCCTTTAAAGTACTGTAACATACTTTAAAATTTATTCTAATGTGTGTGAATGTAAGGCTGGTGAAAGATGCTGGATTGACAGTTTAGAGATTGAAATAATCTATTCAAACATAGAACAGATATAGTAATTGGGCCAACATTGCCCTACTGAAGTGCTTCATGCTTTAGAATACCATGACTCTGGGTACTGTCTTGATTTTTCCCTATATGAGTTTCACTATTAGTTAGCAGTCAGCATTTCATGAACTCTTAGAAAAAAAAAGATTTATACATTAGTTCCCAAACTGGAGTCCTTCCAGCACTCCATAGAGAGCTGGGATTCATCTCTTGATTTAGCTCCAACCAGAACATCTATTGGAGAAAGGAGAAGCTGCCACCCTATAGTCTGAGGTTTTATGTAAGAAGTTGCCTTCTTCTTGCTCACTTCCCCCAGACCTGAGACTAACTATCTCCAGGACTAGAACCACAAGCGATGGCCAAAGAGAACAGTAGGCTCCCTCACTTCCCACCGCAACAAGAAGGAAAAGGAGCCAGTAACCAGGCCCCTGTCTGCACTTCAGGAAGGCACCTTGGGATTGGGTTATGGAACCTGGCAAAGAAGGTGACCAGGAGCTGGTGAGTTTGGGAATATCTTGGGAGCTCAGCTGTCATGATTTTGTACCATGCAATTGTGAAGCAGGGACAGGAGAGCAGTCTGACCTAGCAGGCATTCCTGAAGGGAGAATTTAATGGAGTATGGGTTGCAATCAAAGTACCAGATTGTAAACTCTTTGGGGCAGGGCATTTTTTGTTTACCATATGTTTATGCAGTATCTAGCTTAATGCGGCCCCAATCTGATTCAGGGCACTGCAATATAAATGTTAAAAAGTAAGCAGGAGAATAGTTCAAAGTCTATCTGCTGTGTGAGTTAGCTGCAAGAGCTGGTAAACTGCTGCTAATCTGGCAGAACTGATCAGAGAGGTTTGAGTGGTATCAGTATTTTATTTAACTCAGTTTTTTTGTTTGGACTATTTGATTTGTAACTACCTGATGTTACTTACATTTCTACTGTAAACTA
Source organism: Mauremys reevesii (assembly GCF_016161935.1). Lineage (NCBI taxonomy): Eukaryota > Metazoa > Chordata > Testudines > Geoemydidae > Mauremys > Mauremys reevesii. The sequence goes on along the minus strand of NC_052629.1, from coordinate 23,943,467 downwards.
GCTATGACATCATACATTGCTATTCCCTCATTTATTCAGTACTGAAACTTGCCAGGTAGTGATTATTTTTATTATTACAAATGTTTGCCTGCAAACTACACAAGTTCCTGCAACTTTTAAATTTAATCTATATCTAGCTAACTAACTCAAGGGTTTGCAACTGACATGCAGGCCATTAGATTATTAATTGCTGAATGTGAAAGGTGAATGATTATTTTGAGGTTAATAGTGTAGCTGGTCCTACGTATATTTTGAAAAGGATCTTCATATATTTTGAAAATTAAGCCAAGCTGTGAATTCCTCTATCTAAGGAGATACAGCTGTCATGGAATGATCTTCTTTGGATGAAGGGGAGTTTTACAGTAAGCATTTGTTCATAATGTCGCTCCTCCTTTAAATGATATTAATACATGCATGCAACCTTATTCCAAATGTTCAGTGTCCTGGTAGGGGAACACAATATATTTTAACAGGAACTTCTCAGGCAGCTGGGTAAATAGGGGAATGCAATCGCAGCCAATTGCTAGTTTCAAGTATTTCTTCTAGATTAAAACATTTCCCAGTTACCTCAGTTATTAATGAACAAATTAATGATACTGCTTCATATTTCCAAGGAAATCCAGGAATCTGTGCCACATATCACTCCTTTTTTTAATACACTGTAAAAGTTCCTCCTTCACACTACCTACATCTGATGCATTCATCTGATGAAGTGGGCTTTAGCCCACAAAAGCTTATGCTCAAATAAATTTGTTAGTCTCTAAGGTGCCACAAGTACTCCTCGTTCTTTTTGCTGATACAGACTAACATGGCTACCACTCTGAAACCTGACTACCTACTCTGTTATTGTAATTAAGAATCTATATTAGTAAATGCCAAGCTTCAAACCTGAGTTTACTGTATGCTTGACAGATTCCAACCACTTCCTGCTTTGGAGCTAGTTTCCACTGAAAACCCATCATGAACTCAACAGCTTGTTCTCATGAAAACTATCTTCATAGGCAATGAGGATACTGATTTTAAATACAGTCTTGGATTACAGCATGCAGTTTCTTCAGTCATATGTGGATGGAGAACCTGACCATCTTAGAAACACTCTGTATGATCCCAGAAGATAACTACTTGATCAGCAGCATTCCTATTGGTTTCCATAACTGATTAATAAAATGATAAGAGTAGGCCATGACAACCTGACTTCAGTGGGACCTCTGAAAATCAGGCCCCAAATGTCAGTGTCAGACACTGTCAAGAACACTGTTTTACTTTTCAAATATTTAGGCATACAAAAACGTGTATTTACACAACTAATTTCTGTGTTACTGAGCATACTTGTGTGGGCACTTGTGGTAATTGTGCATGCAAATAACCACATAGACACATTCCTGCTACATTCTTTATAGGAAGTTTTCTATCACTTGTGCAACGCAAATGGGCAGATGACTCAGCGATTTTGAGTTCTTACAGAACTATTTAATGGCAACTGAATTACTCCATTATTTCCATCCATTATTTCCAGTTTCACATAATTATAGCTTTTAAGCTTTCCCTGTCTACAGCTTCTAAAACTATTTCAAGTGTGTATTGAAAAAGATTCCCTGAAAGCAATCATATTGTTTATATGGCATGACAGATGTGTCTACAACTTGGTGGCTATGAATTTTTGCCTGCTATATAAATTTGAATAGCTGATGTTTTTGTTGTATGCATGTATAATGTCCCAGAAAAGACCATGGCTGAGAAGAACAAGGGTATGACTGAGAAGCACACGGTATGGCTCAGGAAGGGTAGGGTGCCAAGGTGCTTCCTTGATCAAGAGTCGCTATGTGCTGGACTGGTCCCCTCATGTAACTTAGAGCAGCCTCTGGCTGTGCAAACTGCAAACAGTCTCCAGGATATGATGCAGCTGTTGGAGATCAGTGAGGGGACAAGGGTTGTCCCTTTCCATCAGCCCTGCACACTGAGTGATCCTCTGGAGTTCTCTTTTTTGGCTCCATGCCCAGATTTTGTTGGAGTTGTGGTGCAAAGCGGCTACACTGTACCTTTGGATCTTGGCCTGTACCTCTTTGTTGAGCAAGACTACCTGAAAAGGCAAGACTATCTTGCAGATTAGTGAAGTACTACTAAAATTATTCATTAGAGTGATTTTGGACTTACAAAAAATAACCAACAAATCAGAGGGGGGAGGGATAGCTCAATGGTTTGAGCATTGGCCTGCTAAACCCAGAGTTGTAAATTCAATCCTTGAGGGGGCCATTTAGGGATCTGGGGCAAAAATCTGCCTGGGGATTGGTCCTGCTTTGAGCAGGGGGTTGGACTAGATGACCTCCTGAGGTCCTTTACCAACCCTGATATTCTATGATTACACTTCCTTTGGAGGGGGAGCTGGAAATGGAGTATTAGAGAGCCTTGAGGTGGTACATCTACTCCCAAAGAACATGCATGTATCAGTGAGGGTAAACCTGGGTCAGCTGAACTGGTACTTGAAAAGGAATTTGCTTTGTATCATTAATGAGAGGCTCTTCACAGAGGGGAATTTTGTCTTGATCTCTTTATTTTAGGTATTGTTAAGTCTTCAATAATAATGGTATCTACATACCAGATCCTCCTGTACTCTTCTCTCTCTGCCACCCAGCCCAGTTTGTCATTCTCTTCTGCTTGTTCTGTCTCTTTTGCCACACAAATTGCCTCTTTGCCTTTCCTCACTTACTATTCCCATGTTATTCTATTCACTGTGTATTGTTTCCTTATCCTCCCTTCCTCATCTTCTTTCACCCCTCCCTTCTTCCTTTCTCCAGTGCTGCTGGTTGGTCCCCTATAGCTACATATATTTGTATTGCACCCTTTGTTCTAGAGGTTTGCTCTTTTGGCTTTAGCTGTTGGCTCTTTTATCCCTGTCTCATGATCTCCAGTCAGTCTATTTCACCACCTTCCTGCATCCTCTTTTTCTCAACAAAGAGCAAAGGACCCCAAAGTTAGTACACAAAGCATCAAGAAGTAAGTAGCTAGTAGCAGAGGCAGAAGCTTAGGGGGGTTGCTGTGTTTTGTTAATTGTGTGCCAGAGTATTTGGCTTCCACTTGATTGGGGAAAAAGAAGTATGAGTAAGCAACTGTGCCATTCTATATGTTGCATGTGCCTTACATTAACTCTGGGATTAAGTTATAGATTTGTGTTTCATATAATTCTCATTTGTTATTGTTAGTCCTTCCTTCCTTATTAGATAATGATCATCAATGCCACCTCCCTATTCTGATAATTTCCTTGAATGCTTACAGTGTCACCACTTCATTTCAAGGCTTGTCCAGAGAGTTTTTATCTATTCATTAGATTTTTCTTTTATGCCTTTTCTTCAAGCCACACATTTTCTCCCCTTCTGATCTCTATGTATATAGTTCACTTTCTTTGACTGTCTCTCTGTTCCTCTTAGGAAAAATGATCTCCATTTTATATGTGACATATGTAAAAAACA